>NC_141036.1:39835000-40077500 GCF_052040795.2 Danio rerio | reverse complement strand
GTTTTATTAACTTGAAAATAATAATTAAACAAGTTTTGCACCATTTACTTTTCTTTTTTTAAAGTTATAAATGGACTTTATTCATTTAAATGAACATTATAGAACCTCTAAAGATCCATTGCATAGCATTTTTGTAGTTATTAAAATGAAAAATAAAATAAAAAAATCTAAACACATAGACATATTTTTTAAAAATAAAATATTTTTTACAATTACAAAACAAAAAGTACATACAATTAATCCAAAATTAAGCTATTACTAACTGAGACAAGATTTATTCAACAATCACAGCTAGAGATACAAAAGACAAATATATTTATTCATAGATTTTCCTTCAGCTTAGTCCCTTTATTTATCAGGGGTCGCCAAAGTGTATCCAGCACATGTTTTATGCAGCGGATGCCCTTCCAGCTGCAACCCAGCACTGGAAACACCCATAAACTCTCACATTCACACAAACTATTTTAGCTTATTCAACCCAATAGCGCATGTATTTGGATTGTGGGGGAAACCAGAGCACCCGGAGGAAACCCATGCGAACACAAGGAGAACATGCAAACTCCACAAAGAAATGCCAACTGACCCAGCCATTTGTATAATGTTATTATTATTAGCAGTGTTATTTATTATATGCATATTTATATTTGTTTTAATAAAAACTAGGTTAGATTTGTCCACCTGTTGGTTTTTGGAGAAGTAAACAATGGGGCATAAGCATAGGATGTGTGCTATAACTTGGCTCACACGGAGTCTGTGCCCACAGAAATCCGAATATTTCCACAGATTTTTAACCCATCATTGAGTATATATTTAATACATGTATTTCTATTTAGTTTTTGAATTAATTTCAGTAATAGTATTGACTATTACAAGAGTGTTCATTTGATTTATTTACAATACAGTTTGTAAATAATATTTTCTGCCTTTTAGTTGATATATTTTTTGAGAGACTTGCTTTATTTACTAAATAAGTGGATCTAGATGCAGTTGTTTTTACAAAATTCTCTGCAGAAATAGCAAAAAATGTCTGCAGATACTGTCTGGCCCTAGTTATAACTCGTTTTTTGACCACACTTTGTTATTATTTTTCATTTATTTGTTTGATGGAAATTAGAACTGAATTTAGAAATAGTTTTGAAACAAATCTTTGTGCTTAACAAGCAAGATTAAATATGCAGGCTAATGGATGTCTTTCCCTGTTTCATTATCCACTAAAGTAAAGGAGTAAAGTAAAGAGTAAAAGTAAAATAAAAAGAAAGTAAAAAGGCCAAATGGAGGAGGCTCCTTTATCCTCGCGCTGCAGATGGTCTGTTTAACAATTTTTTTAGTTTTTCCACTTACAAAGTCCGTCATGTGAATAGTAAATGTGTCATGGCATGATGCAACTGACTCTTAAGGGCGTCACACACTGTATGCGACGTTAGGTGCCGCAAAACGGCGCACACATAACAGTTAAAAGTATCCCACCCCTGACGCGCACATTTGCATGCTATTTAAGATGAAACTAATCAGATGGATCCCTGTGGCGCGGCAGAAATATGAACAGTGTCTTGAGTCGTGGCTGGGTGCCGAGGACAGCCGCCGACTTGCGGCACCGGTTTGTGTACACTAATTGAAACCTCTATTTAGAATTCTAAAATGCATGGTGCTGTGTGGCGCTACTCGGGGCGTCACTGAACGGCGCTTCTGGTGTGTGACTCCCTTTAAAGGAATGGGAGATGAGACTCTGATTGGTTTAATGCACTTTAAATGTACACACCCCTATTCACATTAAGAGAATAAGTACAACTCTGTTGGGGGGTGCAAAGCGTCCTTAAAATAGCAATAATGGATTCGGACAACCCCTTAATGCTTTTGTGCATTACTCTTTAGACTTTGGGCCTAGATCATTAAAATAGAGCCTATAGTGATTCATTCATTCATTCATTTTCTTTTTGGCCTAGTCCCTTTATTAGTCAGAGGTCACCGCAGTGGAATGATCCGCCAACCACCACAGTCAAGGCTCGAACCAGCGACCATCTTGCTGTGAGGTGATCGTGCTACCCAATGCGCCAACGTGACCCACCCTAGAGATACAAAGGACAAATATTTTTAATCAATTTAATTGTTTTATTTATTAATGAATCTTCTAAGTTTCTGAAAACTGCACACTTTGCATTTATTATGTTGCACCATAAAGTGAAGTCTTTATTTTACATCATGTTTTTATCATCCTCTTCCCACATGGGCCTCCAAAATCAAAACCTTCCCCCAGGCTGTTTTTACATAAGTGTGGTGTCCCAAATTTGAAATGAAACATTTGTCTAGAGTCAGGTGTTCTGATTCCCTAACAGAATAAAGCAGCTGGGCTTGGAATCAATATTTCAGTGTGAATAATCACACCACATATACATTCCCAATTACCTGTGCATTAGACCTCATCCGCTCCTCAGGGCAGACGCACGGTCCATTGAGATCTCAGCTGTGGGAGCTGCTTATTTACCCACAGTGTCGCAGCTCTGCAAGGGTGTAGACGTGTTGGATTAATGTCTATTGACACACAAACAATTCAAACATATGATTAAGCCTAAACAACTAGACATGCCCATGGACATCAGCGCCACAGCCCCTAAAGTTAGTGGTTTAGTGCCGAGCTTAGACACCTAGTTTGGAGGCTTGTTTGTACAGTACGTGTCTGGCCGGCCGAGGGCTCGTCCTCCCCCACACCTGATTAGTAAAAAGAGGCAAGAAGCTGGAGGAGGGGCCCGCCAACTGCCACCAAGAGCAGTGCAGAGAGGCTAAATACAGAGCATGCTCATACTGCTGGACATGTCAACTTCTGTTTGGTTTAACCTAGAAAATGTGTTCTGTTAAAGCTCACGGATGACTGTAGGGTGATGTTTAATAGTGTGTCTGACTTTAATCAAGTCAGAAAAAATTTACACAAACTATTTCAACTTAACTTTTTGTAAGTTTTATGTGACTGAAATCTGGCCAATGCGAAGAGCATGCTTTTGAAAACGATACAGTTATCGTCAGTGCAATCTAAAAACAACAACAACGTTGATGTTTTTCTAGGTTTTTTTTTCTCCAGGAATGTCTAAAAAGGCTGTATTTATTATGCTAAGCTGGTTTTTGGCATTGAGGTGTTGTTTACACTAATATATATATATATTTAAAATGTATAATTTTTGGGTACAATTTGGCATCCAAACTACTTGCCCATTGTAAAAAAGGCTGTGGTTCCACAATTCCTTCATGTTGTCCCAACACAAATCAATTATTCATTCATTCATTCATTTTCTTGTCGGCTTAGTCCCTTTATTAATCCGGGGTCACCACAGCAGAATGAACCGCCAACTTATCCAGCAAGTTTTCACGCAGCGGATGCCCTTCCAGCAGCAACCCATCCCTGGGAAACATCCACACACACAATCACACACACACTCATACACTACGGACAATTTAGCCTACCCAATTCACCTGTACCGCATGTCTTTGGACTGTGGGGGAAACCTGAGCACCCGGAGGAAACCCATGCGAAGGCAGGGAAAACATGCAAACTCCACACAGAAACGCCAACTGAGCCGAGGTTTGAACCAGCGACCTTCTTGCTGTGAGGCGACAGCACTACCTACTGCGCCACTGCCTGGCCCACAAATCAATTAAGTTAATTTAATCTTTTTTTTTCCAAATATAAGTTGATTAGACATAAAATTGTTAAGTTGTGCCAAAAAAAAAACTTTAGAATTGTGTTGTTTCAACTTATTTTCAAGAATTCATTTGAACAAGCAGCAAACAACATTTTTTTGAGCCTATCCAAGTCATTTCACTCGGCGGCCATCATTGAAGCACCTCTCAGGCAGTATGCTCGGGCATTTTGTCTGAATGAGAAAACATCAAGTTCTTTGAAACTGCTAGCCAAGCTTACGATTACATTACATATTTGGAATCATCAATAAAATTGAACAACAGCTGTCTTATAAGTTTCATTTCTAAACATCTGAATCAAACAAAACTGCATATTTTCAGGTTATATGCTAATGTGCATGCACACTCAAAGGGAATGAGATCACAGCACCAACCTCGTTTACAGCAGTGTTACATATAATCAACCTCTGGATAATGCTTTGTCAGATTGCACTGCTCTTCTGAAGTAATCCACAACTTGATCTTGATGGTGAATCTCCTCGAGAAATTAAAGTGATTCTTTGTTTACAAGTTTGTGGGTGTTTCAGTAATTGCTGTCATGTAATGTGCGTTTGACAGGATGGACTGTACGTCTCCTTTGTTTTTTTATACAGATTCCAAAACCAAAAAACGTTTGTTTTTAACTGTACTTGGTTACTTTAAAAGCACAGATTTCAAGCTTTATCTGGATATATGTGTGTGAAGCAAGTATTCGCTGAGATTTCTGTGTGTTTGTTGACCACCAAACTGTCTAAAAAGCACACATCTGGTCCAGGGGCGGACTGGGACAAAAATTCAGCCCTGGCACTGTTGCCACACCAGCCCACATTACCACACCGACACAGCCCCACCCACGGACACGCACATTCGCTATTCATTTTGGTGTAAAGATGGTGAAATAATATGACATTCTTGCCAGATTTTGATTATGTCCAGGTAACCCTGGATTGGGTCGGCCCATCTTGAAACCAGGCGGCAGTGGCCGATTGGGCCAAATGCTTGACATTTATTATTTTTATTATTTTTATAATCATCATCATCATCATAATATCACATCTAGCAAGAAATAAAAGCTGTCTGCAATTAAAAAAACAATACATATTGAAAAAAAAAACTGACCAGCCCACATTTAAAAATTGGTCCGGCCCATCTTGCATTTGCCAGAATTGCCAGAAGCCAGTCCGCCCCTGATCTGGTCCCCCGGAAAAAATGTCAGTCTATAGCAATTGATGATTAGCTCCTGTACTAGTAGGCGGGGCTTCATTCGCCATATTGACCTTTACACTGTTCCCCATTCAAAACTATACTAGTGACATGTTTTGTGTATTCTATAGTCTTTGGTGTGTCTTTGAAAATGCTAAAGATTAAAGTTTGGAAATGCTGGTTTTCAGTGTCAGTATAGCAGTGGAAATGGAGGTCTAGCTATCTACAACCACTTTTTGACCTATTTTCTGGATTATTATCATGTATTTATTCATCAAGTCCCTCTTCACACAGAATGTGTTTTTTAAAAAAATTTTTGCGTTGAGAGGCACATCTTTTGAATGGTTTTCTAATGGCTGCAAACATTTTGCATACTGCATATGTGCCCTGCCCGACTCGCGTTTTAACTGCCTGCTGCGCCTTCCATTTTTTGTGTTGCGCCTGCAGTTGAATAAAAGTCAACTCTGATTGGAAGAAGAATGCTAGGTCAGTTGTGTCTTCTAGGTCAGTTACGATTAATTCACCAATCAGATAAAATCAGAGGTGGAGTTGAGGTGACAGCAGTGTTTGTGTTGTCAAGACGACTACATAGACTTTTTAAAGATGGAGAAGAGGCTAGTGGACGAATTTCAAATTATTTCAAGTGAACTGTTTTAAATTATCTGAGGGTGTTTGAAATTCTTGCTTCAAAAATCTTGAATATCACACTATTATAAAATATTAGAATTATAACAATATCAGCGGCATTGTTTGCGCATAATATGCAGATGATTCAGTCGTTGCCTAGTGGCATAAATAAGTGCATCGTACTTTTTTTTTTTCTTGTCAACAAAAAAGGTTGTGTGGTGCGCCAAAAACATGTTCGGCCTGATCTGCCCCTTATATGACCATTACATAACTGGTAGACTGCAAGTACGGATGTTGGCAAAATATTAGCATTCCAATTGAGCATGAATAGTCATGTATCATACCTTTTACACTGTATAGTGTGGATAGAGATTGTTTTTCACAATTGCCATAAAAACACCTTACTGAAGAGTGTTTTCATTCTAAAATGCCGTTTAATACAAATACACACTATTGTACCTCAGTATCATGAGCAACACAAACACAATCCTGTAGTTTCCTGTTGTTGTTTAAGTACTTGCATTTGGCTATTGACTAAAATTAGTGTAGCGTACACTACCGGTCAAAGATTTGAGGTTAATTTTTTTTCAAGTTTTTTTGTAAAGAAAAAGATTTTGTTAATCAAGGCAGCATTTATTAAAAGTACAAAAAAGGTTAAAATGTTAAATATTTATTTATTACTTATGGTATGTAGTTTCAATTGAAATTATTACTCTAGATATTATTGGTTTTATAACTATTACCATTAATAATATTAATAATAACAACAATAATAACTAATATTAGAGTGATTTCTGAAGGATCATGTGACTCTGAAGACTGGAGTAATGAAGCTTAAAATTCATCATTAAAATCTCTGGAATAAATGATTAAATTAAATGATAAACTACTTTTGAACAGTTGTTTTATAGTCCAATAACATTTTACAATTTTACAATTCGAACTGTGTTTTTGCTGAAGTATATGCAGCCATGGTGAGCAGGAGAAGCTTATTTTAAAACATTTAAAAATCCTACTGACCTCAAACTTTTGACCAGTAGTGTATGTGTACACATATTGTTAGTGTTTTTACATAATTGCAATTTTTGCTTATAAAGCAACAGTCTTGTTAAATTTTAGTTTTTCGTTTGAAGGTTTGGATTTTCAGTCCCTAAAAATGTCATTGTTATGTAAATAAACAGCCAAAATGCATCAAAACTTCTTTTTTTTGTTGTTGCTAAAAATGGCATCATATAAACATCACTTATAGCTCTCCGTTTAAGTTAGCTTTCTGTTTCTGCACTTAAATGGGGCTTTTCACCATAATCAGCTGTTGAATTACACAATGTGATGGTCAATTTTATACAGTGCATCCAGAAAGTATTCATAGCACTTCCCTTTTTCCACAATTTTTTGTTACAGCCTTATTCCAAAATAAATGTAATTCATTTATTTCCTCAAAACTTTGCACACAATACCTCATAATGACAATGTGAAAAAAGAGTTTTTTTTAATTGTTGCAAATTTATTGAAAATAAAAACCTAAAAAATTCACATGTACACAAGTATTCACAGCCTTTGCCGTGAAGCTCTAAATTGAGCTCAGGAACATTCTGTTTTCACTGATCATTCTTGAGATGTTTCAGCAGCTTAATTGGAGTTCATCTCTGGTAAATTCAGCTGATTGGACATGATTTGAAAAGACATACACCTGTCTATATAAGGTCCAAGGGTTGACAGTGCATGTCCAAGCACAAACCAAGCATGAAGACAAAAGAATTGTCTGTAGACCTCAGAGACAGGATTGTCTCGAGGCACAAGGCTGGGGAAGGTTACAGAAAAAATTCTGCTGCTCTTAAAGTTATTATGAGCACAGTGGCCTTCATCATCCGTAAGTGGAAGGTGTTTGGAACCACCAGGACTCTTCCTAGAGCTTGCCAGCCATCTAAGCTAAGTGATCAGGGGAGAAGGGCCTTAGTCAGGGAGGTGATCAATAACCCGATGGTCACTTTGTTTGAGCTTCAGCGTTCTTCTGTAGAGAGAGGAGAAACTTACAAAAGGACAACCATCTGTGCAGAAATCCACCAATCAGGTCTGTATGGTAGATTGACCAGAAGGAAGCCACTTCTTGCCTGGAATTTGCCAAAAGGCACATGAAGGACTCTCAGACCTTAAGACACTAAATTCTCTGGTCTGATGAAACTAAAATTGAACTCTTTGGAGTGAATGCCAGGAGTTACGTTTGGAGAAAACCACGCAGTGCTCATCACCAGGCTAATAGTATCCCTACAGTGAAGCATGGTGGTAGCAGCATCATGCTGTGAGGATGTTTTTCAGCAGCAGGAACTGGAAGACAAGTCAGGATAAAGGGAAAGCCGAATGCAGCAATGCGCAGAGACATCCTGAATGAAAACCAGCTTCAGAGTGCTCTTGACTTTAGACTAAAGCGATGGTTCATCTTCCAGCAGGACAATGACCCAAAGCACACCACCAAAATATCAATGGAATGGCTTCACAACAACTCAGTGAATATCTTTGAGTGGCCCAGCCAGAGCCCAGACCTAAATCATATTGAACATCTCTGGAGAGATCTGAAAATGGCTGTACACCATCGTTTCTCATTCAACCTGATAGAGCTTAAGAGGTACTGCAAAGAGGAATGGGCAAAAATTCCCAAAGAAAGGTGTGCCAAGCTTGTGGCATCATACTCAAGAAGACTTGAGGCTGTAACTGCTGCCAAAGAAGCATCAACAAAGTATCAAAAAATCTTTTTTCACATTGTCATTATGGGGTATTGTGGGTTGAATTAAAAAAAAATGAATTCAATTTATTTTGGCATATGGCTGTAACAAAAAATGAGAGAGATTTTTTTAACTGATCAAAAATAAATGCAGTTGAACATATTCAGCTGCACAACTATTTTTGACTTGCTTATTCTGCTTCATTTCAGTATTTTTAGAAAGATTATTAAAGGAAGTGACACAAAAGACATGAGTAATGTTGCTGAAAGTTCATCTTTGCCATTACAGGAATAAATTATTTAATTAAATATTGTAAAATAATAACAGTTTCACAGTGATACTCTTTTACTGTATTTTAGTTTAAAAAAAATGCAGCCTTGTCGGGATTTAGTCTTGTTTTGAAAAATATGTTTGCAAGGCCAACCTTTTTAACACCAGTGTATCACTTAAAAGAGTGTTTTTGTCACTCAGACACTTTGCCCTGCTTTGCTAAGAGGAGATCAGGCTCCCCAACCCCCTCCAACCCAGTTACAGAAACACTTCACTATCTACCTTGTTTATTTAGCTCCAAAATGACCTCTCGCTCTCTCTCTCTCTCGCTCTCACAAGAGCTGAGCAGCTGGATATTGCTGCAAAGCTGTTGTTTTTCGCCCTTGTTTCTTCAATAGATTTCTTAGTATGGGCCGGGAACTTGTTTTCATCATTATTCTGGCATGAAGTTTCAACAAATTGTAAGTAATATGTGTCAACAGGGTCACGTCAGGTCAGGGTTTGGGTGCTGGCTGCTTAACAAGGGCACTCCCAGTAAATACATGACGCAATTATACATTGCAACAGCTCGAATATGATTTTGCTCTTAGTGAGTTCTTCAAAAATACTGTAAATATGTCAGCTGTGTAGGCGTTGACCTGGGTTATTTATTTTTTTAATTCAAAATATGTCATATATATGCATGATGGCTGAAATAAAACAAAGCAAGTCTTTATCTTGTGACTGGTCCCATAAGCAGTGTCACAATTTTAGGGCATAGTTCAGATTTTCCCAAGACTGCATGTATGACAGCAGGAGCGAGACCTTCTACTGTTTCACCAAAACAGAAACACACCTGCTGGGCTTCAGAGAATCTTCGCCCCACCCCCACTCAAACAACCCTCCCCCAAGACCAACATATGCATAATGCTTTGTCTTAGGCCCTGTTTACATCTAGTGTTCAATGCACTTTTGTCAGTTTGATGACATATAAACAACGCTAAATACAGATGAGATCTGAAATGTTTGTTCACTTTTGAGCATTCAAAACTGCTCATGTGGTTGACATACATACGTCAACAAATGACACCAACTATTATCAGTGGTGTAAAGTAACAAATTCCAAATACTCAAATTACTGTAATTGAGTATTTTTTCATCAATTGTAATAAGTTGTATTAAATATTGTGAACTTTTACTCTCTCTTGAGTACATTTTTAGCACTGTATCTGCCTTTTTATTCAACTATTGTCCTTCAACCTGCAGTCACTACTTTATTTTTCTTGTCTATGGGGATTGGCTAAAGTAGAATAATCAGTCCTGTAATTCTTGTTCAATCAAATCGACATAGAAACTAAATCGCATCATACTAAACAACCTCAAGACTTGCACGCTTTTTAAATGCAGCAAATAACTTGGAAGCTTTAAAAGTGTCGGTCACACTTTACAATAGGGTTCATTAGTTAATGTTAAGTAATGCATTTACTAACATGAACAAACAATGAACAATACATTTACTACAGCATTTATTCATGTTATTTAACGTTAGTTAATGAAAATACAGTTGTTCATTGTTAGTTCATGTTAACTCATGGTGCATTAACTAATGTTAACAAGCATGGACTTGAATGTTAATAATGCATTAGTAAATGTTCAATTATGATTAATAAATGCTAAACAAGTGTTATTCATGATTAGTTCACAACTAACTGCGCTACAAAATGTTACGTTTACACATCCCTGCAAAAATTGCATGTAAAACTTTCACAGCATAATACAACACTCACTACTATTGAGTACTTTTGAAAGGGCTACTTTTTATTCGTACTTTGAATAATATTCACAACAGATTTTACTCTGCTTGCATTACATTTTTGAGCATGTAATGGTACTTTTACTTGAGTATGATTTTTCAGTAGTCTTTCCACCGCTGACTATTATCCACCTATAGACTTTCTTGGGTGTTGTATACACTAATGTTAATGTTCTGTTATGGGATTCACACTAGCAGCTTCGCCCATGAAAACAAAGTATTTTAAAAATGCTAAATACAGAGTTTTATTTTGAAAATGCTGGTGTTCTGTTTCAGTTTAGAAGTACTTAAACTTTTGAAAATGGAGGTCAGGTCTTCTAGACTAATGCATATTGTTTCCTGATTCCCTCTCATATGTTCATTATGCCACCAGCAGAATGCAAGTTTTTAATCTTACAGTTGTTTACAGGAAAAACAGCCACAAATACCACATATATTATTCACAGTTCACTACTGTAATATGCACTGGATTGGGGGTAATTTCAAAACTTTTACAGTAACTACTGCATATTAGAAATTTGAGGTATTCTGCTGTAATCATAGTAAATCAAGTACTGCTACTGTAGTTGAAGACAAAAATGAGACAGTTGATAAATAAAATATTAATTGTATCACAAAATATATTTGAAATAGATTGATGAATGAAAATGACTTTTGTAAACCGTTTAAAATATAAATAAAAATAATGAATATTAAAATACTGTTGTACATGATCTCGTCACTTTTTGGAATTGCCAGTGTAAAATATAAATGAATTACAGTAAAACTACTGTAAAGTTGTCTTACTGAAAAATTAAATAAAATGAAGCTGTGATAGGGTCACCTACATTCACAGATAAGTTGCGGTAAATTGCTGGCAACAGTGCTGCCAAAAAGTTCCCGCAAAAATACAATAAAATTTCTAGCAGTGTATGAATGATAAGCCACTCTAAATCAAAGTTTCACACAGACTTGACCTTCATCGGTTTATTAATTAGAATTTTCATTACCAATACGTACGTTAAATGTTAAGTTATATGAAGTGTGTTTGCCAAGGAGACTTAAATTTTGCGTTTGGTTTGGTTCAAAGGTGAATAGGTTTTTATTCAGTGTTTTTTATGTAAGTTGATACAGTATATACTCCCTAAAGGATTAGTTGACTCAATTATTAAAAAATTCCTCATAGTTTACTCGCCCTTATGTCTCATCTGTGAGATGAGACATTAAGGTCAAACATTGCATAGAAGGAAGCACTGACCCATTTTAAAATATCATTTTATCCTGGCACTTAGGGACAAAACCAAAACACATGGATGAATTAAATTTTATCTAATATATTTAATAACAAAAATAGTTTTTTATTATTACTTTTCCAAGTGATGTTTAATGGAGAGAAGATTGTTTTTAACATATTTATAAATGCAAATGTTATAATATCTAATAACTAATATCTTTTACCTTTGCCACAATGACGGCACATGATATTTTACTAGTCATGTTGCAAGATACTAGAATTCAGCCCAAAGTTGAAATACTACAATTGAAAGGTTTCACTACATTAATAAGGTTATCTAGGCAAGGTAGATTTGCTAGGAAAGTCATCGGACAACAGTGGTTTGTCATCTAGCTAATAAAAAAATAATAATAATTATTAAGGCGCTAATAATATCAACATAATAATAACAGAAAAAAATGCTTTTATCACAGCCAAACTAAAAGACACACGACCTTCTCTATAGAAGAGCAATACACTGGGAAAGGCTGTGAAAACATTTCCTTGCTCTGTTCAACATCAAAAATATTTGTAAAAGAGTTACAATTTCACAGAAGAGCAAAATGTTTTGCCTTGTACTGTAAATACTGTATTAGTAACTTATTAGAAATACAATTAATTCTTATTTTATTTCACTAAATTTTACTCAGTTTACCAAAATAGTACATCATATTAATATAATAGCTTTTTTTACTATACAGTATATACAGTGCTCAGCATATAAAGGCACACCCCTCACAAATCTATCTTTTAAATCAGTATTTTTAATAGTAAGCTATACAGCATTATACTTCTGCATACATTAGATTAATCAGTACTGAAGCCAAATCTGGAGCTCACCTAACAAAATAACGGTTATAAAAATTACGATAGTGGTCCAAAAACTTGTACACCCACATTTAGATGTTATAGAAAAATATTACATACAAATACAAAAAAGGAAAAATCAAGAGAAGCAAAAAAAAAAAAAAAAGAAAAACGTAGTTTTATTTTTAGTAATACTTTGCATGAATTTATTGTATTATGTTTTAATTTCTAAATATGTTTAGTGACTAAAAGGTTATTTTAATAAATACTTCTGTTTAGTAAATATGTTTTGTTTAAATGCACCAAAATATATTGCCTATATTCACTGAGAAACTGAAACAAATATTCATTTTCAAAATGGGCTGTACTCAGTTATGCACTATATATATTGTATTTGTATATATGTATTTATTTATTTGTTTATTTTATATTTTATGTAGTATTATATAAACCTTCCCCATTAGCAAAGTAGACAAAAGAGACTTTAAAATGCCAGGTGTCACAAACAATACGTCTCCCTTGTCTACTTGCATCTTAATACCAGGTGTAAACAGAGCCTTATTCTACAAATCAACTGCTCCCAACTCCTAAGGCTCCAAGACTTAACACACACTTAACAAAATAAAGAGTTGTTTGCACCCACTCAAGATACGGGCCATTTGAAGGCATTCATCTAGTGCTCCAGACCCATCACAGACATCACCTTATAAAGCCTATAGCGACTGGCCCATAATCACCACGCTGCCTGTTGAAGCGTTCACGGATAATTAAGGGGAAGATGTTGTCGGTAGATCAGCATGGCAGCACCATCTGCTAGTTTGTTGACTGACTGCTTTAACAGTGATGTTGGTTATACCCTGCCTGACACTTGTCTACACGCAGACACTGTTGAAAGCGCAGTTCTGATGGTTTCAGCACCTGCAGACCCAGTTTTGTTCACGCAAAACAATCTGTTTCGGTTGTGAAGTGTGCACCATTTTTTTGCATGACTGGTGCAGCTGCGAGATCTGTACAAATCCCTGTCCTGTGCAGAGCTTGTGTTGTTGTTTTGAAGATGCGTGACTCAGTGTTTATGACTCTCGCTGTATGTACAGTGGAGCAGGATTAGACAGAAGGCCTTGTGGGTACCCATGGTTGTGATTGGCCAACCAACAGATGGTCACCAGCACTATTAAACAACATGTTTTTAATTTTTTTTTTGTCTTTTGCATAATCTTCAGGAGTTTTTGTCTGTTTTTTTGTTGAATAAGTCACTTAGCTGAGTAAATTAAAGTAAGATTATTAAAGTTATACAGTAATACGAAGTAATACAGTTCAGCTTGATTTTAGTTTGCACTGGAAATGTGGCTGTGATTTTAATAGTAAAAACTTTAAATATTCTAGAGTTAAAATCTGCAACCTGATTAACCATCCAGATCTCATGAGAAAAACGTAATTATTTGACGGATTGTCCGAAAATTTGGTAATTCGTGTAAATTAATACAATTTCATCCATATGACTCAGATGATAACATGATTTTTAAATGGTTGTGCCCAACTGAGCCTGGTTTTTCTCGAGAATTTGTTCTTTATTTTTTTCAGTTGGTGAAGTTTTATTCCTCGCCAATGTCACCACTGGATTGCTTGGTTTGGGACTTGTGGAGCTGCGCATCAATGGATTTGCTCTTCAGTGTTTGGACTTTCAGCAGTGACAATTAAACCACACTGAGCTGAACTAAACTGAACTTCAACTCTGAAACTGGACTGACAGAGTTCCAATTTACTAAAACTTCTGTGTTAAGCTGCTTTGACACAATCTACATTGCATAAGCGCTATAGAAATAAACATGAATTGGCGTGCAACCCCAAACCCCTCCCCTAACTCTAGCCCTCACTGGGAGATTAACTAATCAAATGTTTGAATGAGATTGTACAACTTTATACAAATTAACCACAAAATCCAAGATGTATGGATGGTCATGATATTTGGTTGGATTTTGTTACCATCACTATGTTTTTTTTAATTATACATTTTATGATACATTTAATATTCATTCATTCATTTTTCTTTGGTTTAGAACCTTATTCAGAGATCGCCACACTCACAGTGGAATGAACCACCAACCTTTCCTGCATTTGTTTTAGTAAATGAGACACTGTGTCGCCTTGTTTTTAGTTTTGCACAGTAAATAATGGTAAAAAATCTGTAAATGGTTAAAATCTGTAACCTAGTTAGCCATCCAGATCTCATAAGAAAAACGTAACTATTTGTCAGAAAATGAGCTAATTCATGCAAATTAATACCATTTCATTTGTATGAAAACATGTGATTTTTTCAACATCCAAGATTTCTAAATTGCTGTGAAACTTTGTTGGGTTTAGAGTGAGTTTCATTAATATATATATACGTTGAATAAACATAAATTGACTTTCACAGAATTCCCTGAATGACACATTTTTTTGTTTACATCAATATGTTTTTTTGTTAATTTTATGTTACATCTAATATTCATTCATTTAATCATTTTCCTTCGACTTAGTCACTTTATTCATCAGGGGTCACCACAGTTTATAGAATAAAACAAATAATTTGGTCTACTCAAACACAACTATATATTGTAAATTCAGAAAAAAGTAGTGAATACTTGCGGTCTCTTAAGTACTTTAATTAAACGATTTATGTGCTTTATGATATGCATTATATATCAATTAAAATATACAAATAATCACAGTGGGCGACGCAGTGGCGCAGTAGGTTGTGCTGTTGCCTCACAGCAAGAAGGTCGCTTGGTCGCTGGTTTGAACCTCGGCTCAGTTGGCGTTTCTGTGTGGAGTTTGCATGTTCTCCCTGTGTTTGCGTGGGTTTCCTCCAGGTGCTCCGGTTTCCCCCACAGTCCAAAGACATGCGGTACAGGTGAATTATGTGTGTGTGTGTGGATGTTTCCCAGAGATAGGTTGCGGCTGGAAGGGCATCTGCTGCATAAAAATGTGCTGGATAATGTGTTGGCTCATTTCGCTGTGGCGACCCAGGATTAATAAATGGACTAAGCCGACAAGAAAATGAATGAATAAATGAATGAATGAAATATACACAGCCATAACAAGCTTAATAGGACAAAATCAGGGAAAATATGTCTTTTAATCCAATTTAACGTTTCATTAGACATGTTTATCTAATACTTCTCTAAATAAATCTGCCGCTTTAAAAGTCATGAGACAACGCTCTCCACCATATTTATAAAATCGTAATTAGTCACATTCTTCAAACACAATACACGCATTTTTTAACAAACTTTTTGTTTTTGCTCTCAGATAAACTGAACTAACATAACTGCTTCCATAACTGCTCAAGAATCCAACTTTTCCCCTGATTACCGTCACACAGAAATCACCCAGTTCTGCGTTAGCTGTCAAAACCACCTTGTACAATGCAACTAGTGCTCTCAGTTTTATTTTCCTGTCATCATCGAGCAGCGAAACCGAAGTTTGATTAGCTCTGCTATTCTCCCCTCCACCCGTGGCTGTTGTGTTGTGGTAGTGAGCTGGCTGTGGGGGTGGGGGTTTGTTATTGTTCAGACTTCTCATACCAGAAATGTCTATAAATACACGCAGTGCTTCCTCTTAGTGAACACAACGCCCCGGCTGGACGTGGTGAGTCAGGGCCATGCGAGAGGACAGTGGGTGGATTCTGGATAAGCACCTTTGAGGAAGACTTGTTCACTTGTGGATGGGAGGGTCTTGTTTTAGGGAGCGAGAGCAGGGGTTGACTTCTCTAAAGCCCCTGTTTTTGACAGTGCCACATCCTGTTGAAAGCAACCCTGAAAATGAAACTAGAATAAACATTTGATTCACCTTTGAGGTCAATAAGACTAATACACTGATAACTCATAACAGCCAGCTTATTAAAATAACCGGTTGTGTTAGCACTGTTGGACATTTTTTGCATTTTTGCGGTAACCTAATGGCAGCTCTTTTGCCAACTGCCTCTTTACCGTAACTTACCTCTAATAGTTTTTTACAGTAGGAGAGCCCTATCGCAGTTTAATTCTTACAGCGAAATATCCCAACTGCAACTTCTTTATGGTAAAATGCCCTTTACCACATTTTAATCATACAGTAGGACAATTTTTACAGTTTTACTGATATTTATTTACATTTTACACTAGCAGTAAAAACTTAAATTTTTATTATTTACTATAACAAGCGACAAGTTTTGTCTTCAACTACAGTAGCAGTACTTGATTACTTTGATTACAGTAGAATACCGCAAATTCCTAATGTGCAGTAAGTTACTGTATATGTTTTAAAATTACCCACAATGCTGTGCATTTTACAGTAGTGAGCTGTAAAGAATGTGTGTGGCATTTTACTGCCCGTTTTTGCAGTAAGTAACTGTATAATTGCGGCAAACTCTAACAGTGTACATGCAAAATAGCCAACCTGCAATGCAAGTGGTTTTGGATGTAATTACACTGGAAAACAATATCTGTTAATTAACAGTCTCTGTATTTGTTGTATTTTCTGTTTATTTTTGGTTGTGAATTGGATTATGGTTGGAGCATGATCTCTGCTCTGTAGATTTTTAAGGTTCGACCTTGACTTTTATTGACATTTTTTCATAATAAAAAAAGTCATTTATAATAATGTAATGTATAAGAAATAATATATGGAGAAATAAGTCTGTAAAATAACAGACAATGTACTGGCAGTTTATTACAACATAATTTGTACCATAATGTAGAACACCAACCCAGACTATATAGCACTTTAAACTATTAAAATATATTCATAAAAGCCCCTTTTCAAACT
Organism: Danio rerio; assembly: GCF_052040795.2. NCBI lineage: Eukaryota > Metazoa > Chordata > Actinopteri > Cypriniformes > Danionidae > Danio > Danio rerio. The sequence goes on along the minus strand of NC_141036.1, from coordinate 40,060,372 downwards.
ATTCAAGGGTAACAGTTGTTGGAGTAAAATTCCATAATGTTAGTATAATGTCCCATAATCCAGTTCAACAGCATAAATAAATTAGGAAAAATAAAAGCATGAATCACAAAATATGGAAAATTGCTAGTTTACAGTACATCAGTTACTTTCTACCGATACCGAAATCTACCGATTTTAAGGTAATTGAATTGCAGTTATTTTTAATGTACTGGCCTTCATTCTGTATAAATCAATTCAAAGAAGCAGAGGATTTGTGTTTTTTTTCTTATTTGTTATACAAATATATTTTGCATAATCTTTTTTTTTTTTAATTAAAGAAGGTTCGTTTATCAAGATGACTAATTAAGGAACAATGAATTGAGTCAGAAATGTATATCAATATATGGTATTTATGACATGTTGTGTTATTGCTTTGAAACGTTTTGTGATTAATGGATACTGTTTATTATTGTTTACATTTACTAAGTGTTACATTTTTAAAAATGACTCAATTAGAAAGAATTAAGTTTAATTTCTATGTTTATGCCTTGAGATTTAGAGATATTAAATAATGTTGAGTGAAGTAATACAATTACTTATTGAGTTATAAAGTTACTTTTCTCACACATCAATTAAAAAAGTAATTGAAATACCGTTAATTATGTAATTATTAATGAATTACTTTTTTGAGGTAACCTGTTTATGTCTTGAGATTTATAGAGACATTTAGTAAGGTTGAGTCAAGTAATAAAATTGCTTATTGAGTAATTAAGTTACTTTTTAAGGCTGATTTATACTTATGCGTCAAGAGCGCAGATAAGCTCCGTTGCAGCCTTTGCACAATCGCATATCCCTCCTTGTGGCTGACGTAGATGCTGATGCGCACCTCTCAAAAAATGAAACTACATGTGTTTACAAGTGTCGAGCTCTTGATGAAAACTGTTGTTTTGTGTTTACCTTATGATTAATGTTGTTGCACATCCGCCAGTTCCTGCCTCTGAATGAACGAGTTTTAGCTAATTGTACATTAAGGTAGCGTTCAGAAAAAACACAGCATCCGCCAAGAAACGACACGGAAGAACATAAGAACATAAATGCACGGCTACTCGCAAGGCAGGCGCCGTGGGTCACGTGGGTCACGTGGGTCACGTCGATCACTTGACGCAGAAATATAAATCAGCCTTTAGACACAGTAATTAAAAAAGTAATTGAAATACATTGTTAATGTAGTAATTAGTAATTAATAACTTTTTTTAAGTAACTTGTTTATGCCTTGAGATTTATTAAGTAGTTGAGTCAAGTGGTAAATGTAGTTTTTTTTCTTACATTACTTTTCAGACAAAGTAATTAAAATGGATTTAAAATACGTTGTAATGATATAATAAGCAATAAATTACTTTTTTTTTTAACTTTTAAAGTGAACACTGAATTGAAGTAAACCTCGATTCAAGATGTTATGTGTTAATCAGTTTATATGGAGGTAGCGATGTCAAAACGTAAGACATTTTGCATATCATTTGCATATCTGGCACTGAGAATGAAATTTGTTACGTTGTTTGCCCTGTTACGTAAATCATTGCTACATGTCAGCGGGAAATTTATGGCTCATATTTCCTCTCAAGATGAAGCATTTTGGTTGTATCGCTTCTGCTTTTGCTGCACGAGAAGAGGACATATTTTTATAACACTCTGGGTCAAGAAAGCAGCTTAGTTTGCAGTATATTCCTTCCTTCCTATTGCAAGTAATTTGCTTTGTCTGATGGGCTTAAATTTACAGTAAACACATAAAACACAATGTACATTAAACTAACATGAAGCAGTCTAACATGTTTAAATCTATTTATGTTTAGACTTTACTTCAGTACAAGAATTTTTTTCATATTATGCACTCAGTGGCATTTAACATTATATAGTCGAATATTATATGACCCATCTGAAATGAATGGTCTGTGCGTTATTTATTTATTTATTTTATAAATACACATCAATGAACTTGTAACTGGTGTTGAAGTTTTGCTTTCCGCTGTTAGTTAATGGTTGTTTCCTCCAGTGTTGTCCATGCGTAGGTACTGAAAGTCTTGATTATTTATGGGATGTGGAAACAGGGCTATTCATCAGCTCTGGTTCTGTGGATGCAGGGCAGGGTTTAATTTAATTTAATTTAATTTAATTTAATTTAATTTAATTTAATTTAACTCTTTTTAAATATTGGCCAAATGCTGTTTAACGGAATTAATTTATTTAACAAATTAATTGGCCAAATGCTGTTTAAATAAATAATTAAATATATCAGACAAAATGTGTTGTCTCTGTTAAAAAGCACTCTGGCAATATTTTGCAAAGAATTTGAAGGCTACAGAATTAAGGAGGGCGTTTTCCTTTTTTTTTTACTTTAGCGTTATATGTATGTAACCAACCAGTCCTACTGCACCCAATCCGGTCTGAGCTAGGACCGAACTGCCAATTATTTGTATGGGAGTCGATTACTCTAACAAGGAGGCTAAACACCATGGCCTCTAGCATCTGTTGCTATAGAGCATCTTTTAAGGTCAGTGGAAGGAGATTTACCTGCATAGCTTTTTGTCAGCTTCAACGCTTCCCTTTCACTTTCAATGGGTGCCGTCAGGCGTTGCATTGTGGATCTGCCGGTGCCGCCTCAGTGGCATTGCTCACTGCAGAAGTTGCAACTTTCTCATCTTTTCAAGCGCTGACGGAAGCGTCAGCCAATCAGATCGCTGTATGCAAGTATACCAGCTAAGATAGTAGCCGATTGCTGACAAATTTCATTGGTTGACGCTGCTATGATGATCGCGTCAGCCCCAACTTCAGACACGCCCACTGTCAAGCTTTAATGCTGAAGCCCCTTGTGAATGTCGAGTGAGGTTTACCTCCATAGCACTTTGCTAAAGGGCCTCTGTTACACTCACCCATCTAAACCTCACTCCCATCCTGGATGAGCTTTCAACCCACCGGTCCTACTGCACCCAACCTGGTCTGAGCTTGGATTGAACCGGTGATTCTTTATATAAGAGTGTGTTGCTCTAACAAGGAGGCTAAAGACCATGACCTCTAGTGTCGGTCAATAGCCCACTTTTAGAGGTCAGAGGAGGGAGGTTTACCTGCGTAGCACTTTGCTAGGTGGCCTCCTTTTACACTAAACCCACCTAACCTTACTCCCATTCTGTAAGACTTACTTTCGTAGCACTTCGCTATCTGACCTCCGTTACATGTATTTATAACTTTCTTACATCAGTGGGATTATCAACAGACACCTGACAGAAAAACTTGCATCACAAAAGGGATTTAGATAATGTTTGGCAATGGATTTAAAAGTAAAAAACCTAATAAATAAATAAAAAATGGCCTTTTACACTTATTCGGTAATATCATTTGAAGTGTGTCATAATCATAAATGCAAAGTAAACTAGGTTTGTACGACAACCACAATTACAAGAAATAGAAAGTACATGAGCGACTTTAAATGAAATATCATGAGGAACAAGGCAATAAATCCTTACTTTGGAAACTCCCATTCACATTCAGTAATGCCATGATCTCTCTGCAAGTGTCATATTTATTCAAAGGATGACACACAAAAACATCCTTATCAGCGAGTCCTGGGTGTGATCTTTAAATGTTTGATGATCTCCTATCTTTTGTGTCGGGGAGGGATTGTTAAACTCTGGGTATTTTCCACAGGAATTTCATTACTGGGGATTTGAGCTGTTAAAAAGGGGGTTATTTGCATATGCGATGTAATGTGCACAATGGTGACATTTTACTCCAGCCATTGTTTGTTGACATTTCAAAACGGCCATATCTATACCCATTGTGTTATCACGTAAAGTCTAAAAACCACTGCACCGGGAAACTCTTTAAAGTCCTCATGAAATCAAAAGTGATTAGTTTAGATTTGATTTTATTAGAACCACATTTAAGCCTTATTGTTTTATATATTAGCCAGTGAGCTCCAAAAACACTTTTAGGAAAATATAAGCATTCAAATAGTCTCTCCTCTGCCAAAACAAATCAATGATTTTGATGACACTTCAGTATCTTGTTATATATTTTGGCCAATCAAATGCTTTCCAAAATACAAATGATTAAATACTGGGGCTTAAACAATTCAGACAATGTAAATATGTTTTCCATTGGGGTAAACGAAGTCTAGTTTCATATTAATATTGAGAAATAGTAAAACCATTATCATTACCACTATTCAGAAATACTTAGACTCAGAATACTTTTAAATAGAATTTATTTATTTTCTTTTCAACTTTGTCCTTTTATTAATCTGGGGTCGCCACAGCGGCTACTTTTAAACAGAAATTACAATGGTGAACAGCTCTGTATATTTTAAGACACTTCAGGGGGACATCAAATATTATGTGATTGATATTTAAAAGGTTAGTTCACCTAAAAATTAAACTCTGTCATCATTTAGTAATGTCATTTCAAAACTATTAGACTTTTGTTTATCTTCTGAACATGAATTAATGGACTTTTAATGAAATATAAGTGATTTTTAACCTTCACCAAAAGCCTGTTAAGTTAAAACTCAAAACGCAGAGGTCAAATATCCATATCAGGGTTTCTGCTGTTTTTTTCAAGTCACATTTTAGACTTGTTAAGACCCTTTTAAGACCATTAAGAATTAAATTAAATGTAAGACATGGTTGAACACTAAGGACTTTTTCTAATGATCCGGTATTGTCATGAGGAATCGTGTAAGTGTTTTTCTTTCTTGTGTAACCCGCTGTTGTGAATTGTATTTCTTTGCAATAAAAAATCTTTAAAAATTAGGCTTTATTGAGATTAATCTAACCTAACATTAACTTCTTACGACATTGTCTGCCTGCTGGGTTGATAGGAAAACCATGAAGTTCAACAGGGTTGCTTTTTGAACTTTTTTATATGACTATATACGTTGATCACTGGATGGATGTCGGCTGAATGAGTAACTTTACTTAGATAAAGCAAAATTAAGCCTGTTTAAAATTATTTAAGAGCTACAACACATTATTTCAGTGAATTTAAGAGTTTTTAAGGCCTAAAATTTTGTTTTTGAAATTTAGGATTTTTAAAAACCCAACAAACACCCTGCATATGAAGTGTGTGAAGTCATAGAAAAAATGTTTGGAAACCTTATTAAATTCAGTTTCAGCCCCTATGATTTCAGGAGGTAATCAATTATTTTGGCAGGTTTTTCAGTTGAACAACAACACATTAGTGAGGCACTCAAATACTTTAACTGTCATCAGCAAAAGTTTTAGCAGTTTGTTGGTCTGGAGCCATCAGGTGTGTGTTAACAACTTGCCCGTCCCACAGCTAAAGCTTAGCCGAAATTGAGTCATGCAACAAGACAATGATCCCAAGCACACCAGAAAATCAGCAACAGAACAAATGTTGAGAAAGAAAACAAAGTCAAGATGTTGCAATAGTCCAGTCAAAGTGCAGAGCTCATCCTGACTGAAATGCTGTGCAAAAAACCACTCCAAAGATTGTGATCAGAGACTGAAAATGTCACACAGAAAATGATTACTTAATTTCTAAAGTGATTTCTAAAATAGTAACAATAACAAAAAAGTGTAATAAAAATTAAATAAAAAAATAGTTATAATGATCTAAAAATAAGTAATACATTAAATGAGTCATTTCTGCTAAAAGTGGATCTACAGACATGTGAATCATAGGCTATCCTATGTTTGTCACCCATGTTTTTTCTATCTTGGCTTTGTTTTCGTTAAATAAATAATGACACCTTTTCATCTGAGGTTTGATCTACCAAATTTTAAGACATGCTAAGAACCATATAGTTTTTTTTTTAATTATATCTTCCCAGTAGGGACAGGACGTCAGCATGATGTCAGATTGACTTTGTACCCCAAAGTTGTAGGGATGTTGCATTTTGTTTAAAAATAAAAATTGGTTTGACAGCAGAACCCATTGCCAAGCTGATGTCAGTGTCCAACTTCCAAACTAAAATGAACCAAATATCAACGTCTAATGATGAAAAGCTTGAAATTGTGTCGACGTTACCACTATGACGTCTATCAGACGCTGATTGCCATACCTGATGCATAAATGTCAGTATTTGATGTCAATATGACCCTGGTTTAAGATGTTGGCTCGACATTGGATTTTCGTTGCTTTACAACACAACCTAAAATCAGCAAAAAATCAACATCATTTGACGTTGTTAATGGACATCAAAATAACATTGTCCTTTGACACTGGCTAGACACTAAATTTTGGTCACCTGTTGCCATGACCTAAATCTAACCTAATATTAACATCTTGTGACATTGTGTGCCTGCTGGGTTGATATGGGAAACCATAAAATACAACAGGGTGTCCTTTCTATATGTTTTTCACATGACTATAGTACCATTTATTACTGAACAGCGTTTACATCATTTACATTTGGTCAAGGAAACTGTCATGCTTGCTTGACACATGAGAACCCAGGCCCAGATTGGCTAATCGGGAGGACCAGGAGAATTCCCGGTGGGCCGGTCTGTTTTTTGGCCGCGAAGGCCGGTGTCCCTAGCTCCAGAATCTGTTGCTCTCAGCAGTCACACTTTTTAAATTAATTTATTTATTTACTTGACCACAGTCTTTTTATTCATTATTTAACCGCAGCTCTGCTCTTTCTCTCAGCCTCGTAAACAAGATGCAGCCTGCAGGTTAATGATGATATAACTCAGATGTGAGTTAGCACGTTAGTGGTTAGCACGTTAGATTACGACGCCACCAACCCGGGTTTGATCCTCGTTTGAGTAATTTATTTTTTTCATATTTGTTGTTAAGACATATAATACTGTTAGGGTTGTTGAACATTTGAAGTTCTAAAGCAGCTGCTTTCTCAAAAAAGACGTGATAGTGTCATTAGAAACTGAATTGGAAATGACCTTATTTTAATATAGTCAGTCGTGAACTGAGGTGGGCCGGTCCGAGGCTTGAAACTCCAGGGCTGAAAAGGAGTCCCACTCCGGCCCTGTGAGAACCAATCATGTTTATTCTTTCATGTCACATACCTGTAGCTCATTTGAACTTCACGAACTAATGAGGTTTATTCTAAAGGCTGCAACACGCCAAGCTGACAGTTGACTGTTGGGTCAGATTGTTTTGACCCAAATCAGCATATAGAATTTGAGTTAGCTGTAGAGAGCGCTCTGATTGGTTATTTAGCAACGAATCAGATTGCTAGAACAAAAATGACATGCCCAAGTAAACAATTCAAGTCAGGTAGGAAGACAAGGAAGCCGGCTGTAATTTCGCTGCATTTCTCAAATATTTTCAAACGATTATTAGATTATCAGACATATTTGCATGAACACATCCCTCCATGGCAAGAGACAATTACTGTGATAATGATACTAAACTCTTTGTCTGTGGGCATTTCATATCTGGTTTTCATTTTGGAATGAGAAAACGGATTACTGCCTCCCACAGGTGCACAAAAACACGTTTTCTTATGCAGACGTATGGTCTCGTTTCAGATGCCGTTCATTTGGTGTGCTCATGCGCAGTTTTTTGGTCCAGATGAGACCATGTGCGAGCAAACAACATAGTTGGTTTCCATCAGCTCTAGATGTTTGGCACAGCTTGGAGTGTCCCGGCCCTAACAAGTCAAGCAGGTTTGGTTGAGCTTTCGTTTATGTTCACAAATCAGTGTTTGTTTGCGAATAAAACCTCTTCAGATGACTTGGATTAAACCACTCAATAAACATTGATTATTTGGTGGACACCTTGTAATTTTGGGTGAACAGACACTCTTTGTTTTCAGAGAGTTAAACCTAAAAAAAAATCTAACGTACGCATGTCTATTTGACTTTCGCTTTTTATAATAGCTCGTCTTTTTATTTAACAACCAGTCCTTCAGTCTGAAGGCACTTGGCATGTAGCCATGACACAAGATGGCTGGCAGCCTGAATAAACTGAGAGACTAAGTGGGACCTGTATGGATAACAGATAAGTATCTAGCGTGAGAATCCTCGGGAGATGAGGCGAGGTGGGAAAGAGAAAGCGACAGAAGCGCTGAGCGTGCAGCGACGTTAAGAATGCCGCATGAATCTTTTATTATCCCCTAGCCCAGTTAATGAGGTGCTGCTTCTTTAATAATTAGCAGGGAGACTGAGGCGTATTTCCATAGCAGAGCCTAAGGATGCAGAGGGCATCAGGGAATGGGACGAAGAATGAATGTGGGACGCCTCAGAGAGACGAGCTGGAATCCATACGCTGAGAAAGATACACACGTCCGCTTTCAGATCTCTGCGTGCTTGGGAAATGATCACTTTATTTTTGAAAATTTGAGATTCTTAGTGGATATTTACACTTGGGCTAGTTTTCCAATTGGGATAAGATTCAAGGAATGCAATCCTGGGCCCTTATTACATCTGGTATTGAGATTTGAATGGTCGATTGGATCACAAGTATACAAGGAAGACACATTCCCATTTGCACCTGGTGTAATCTGTCTCTTTTGTCCAGTTTTGTTCTATTTTCAGTTTCTTGATTGTGCACAAGAGCATATTGGCTATCAAAGCAATCTGACTGAAATGTCTTTTCAACAGTCCTGAGTGAATGAGCTCAAACTGTTTTACAAACTGTTTATAACTAAATTTAGTGTTGTCTGGATGTGGTCAGATTGACAAAAACAGGTGTGAACAGGGCTAAAAGTGTTATTTGGGACACAACAAGAAGCATTAACTCTTGGGACTTGGTTATTTAGTTGAAATCTTAAATGAGAATATGACAACATGTGGTCTTGATTAAAAAAAATCAAGTTATAAATGAAATCACGAAACTAAAACAGCAATTGAGGCCAATGGAGCATTCAACAGAACATCGCATCTACAAAGTGAATGTAGTTATTCATATAGCACTGGAGAGTAGAACAAATTTATATCCAATTACATTTATGTACACGATGATGTAAAATCAGAGATGCCCAAACTAGGGCCCGCAGGCCAAAGTTGGCCCATGGTATCGTTAGATTTGGCCTGTTGTCCCATCTGAGAAGAGAGGAAGAATGATGGGGATGGTTTAAAGCTTGTAAATTCTAATTTAATGTGACCTGTTATTTGTTTGTTTCATTGTTAAACTACAAAAATGGCTAACTGAAATTGATTGTTTCATTCTGTAATTTAGTTTAAAATGTGTATACTGTCACCCGACGGACAGAGGACAATGCAAAGGCTTTGGTGAGGGAATCAAGGCAAAAGCAGATTCGGCTTGACTAGTGTATGCTGTTATAAACTTCACTGTGTTATAAATGTGATTGTTTATGTTTTAATTTTAATACGTTATAACTAAAAAGTTATACTGCATTAGTTAATATTATTCAAAGTAATGTTTTCTATTTACTTTTAAATATTATGAAATAAATTAGAAAATAACCTGTGGCAACTTTCATGTAAAATAGTTTATATATATTATATTATATTATATTATATTATATTATATTATATTATATTATATTATATTATATTATATTATATTATATTATATTATATTATATTATATTATCTTTCATTTTCTTGTCGGCTTAGTCCCTTTATTAATCCAGGGTCGCCACAGCGGAATGAACCGCCAACTTATTTTTAAGTTTTTACGCAGCGGATGCCCTTCCAGCCGCAACCCATCTCTGGAAAACATCCACACACACATTCACACACACACTCATACACTACGGACAATTTAGCCTACCCAATTTACCTGTACCGCATGTCTTTCGACTGTGGGGGAAACCGAAGCACCCGGAGGAAACCCACGCAAACGCAGGGAGAACATGCAAACTCCACACAGAAACAACAACTGAGCTGAGGCTCGAACCAGCGACCCAGTTTGGGCAACCCCTGGTATAAATGTAGCATGCAAAATGGCCTGGAAAGCAATTTGATTGACCAAGACATACAGGCCCTACCAAGTTGTATTATTGTTCTTTTCAATTCTGAAATATATAGGATTTGTGTGTAAAATAATAAAAATCGAAATAATTAAATAAAAAAGTGAAACTTGAAAAAAATAATCAAACCACAATAAAATACATTCATACAATTATTTATTTATATACAATTATTTTTATAAATATTAAATAATAGATATAAAATCACACAAAGGAATAGAGTAAATATTAGAGTAAATATTAACCTTTTAAAGTTTAAAGTTTAATGTTACATTTTTATATAAATAATAATAATAATTAACACTATTATTAACACAACTAACACAATAGATACAATTAAATTAAAAACTTATTAAAAAAAATACATTTAAATAATTCAACTTTCATTCACAAACACCAACTGGCCCTATTAGTACTTGCACTTATTCATGCACAAGTTGTAAAAGTGTAAGGTCCCTCTAATGTGTCACTAAAATATACAAAAACGCACAACATACAAAAGAACAAGCCAAGAGCCACATTCTTGACACCCAACCCCATTACCCTCCCCCACCAATACACACCCCTCCCCCAACAGACCGGCCTGCTCTCTCTGCTCACCCTCAGATGTGTGTATGTGTGTGCGCAAGGTGGAGAGGGGGATGTTTTCTCTTTAGACAGCTAATTGACTCACAGATGTCAGGATGAGCCGACAGAGGGGTGGCAGTGCAGCACACACACTCACACAGTCAAAACGGTCTGCAAATAAATCTCTTATGGCCGCATATAGGGCCTAGTTCTTTTGATCTAAATAAATCCGTTGCACGGAGTTTGCACAGTATGAACGCACGGCCACGAGCAGGTCAGATCTCGAACATGCACACGCAATGCAGACCAAAACACACAAACAGACACAACACCTCATGAGACGCACATCGGTGCCAACAAACCAACCCCTGCTGTACCTCTACCTGAGATGCTGTTTTTAACAGCACACCACAACCGCGGTCTAATCTGAAGAGATGGGTGGATAATCTGTAGTGAAAGTAAAAGTCACACCTGATTTTAGGTGATATTTGTTGGAATGGATTGCATTGGTAAATAGAAAATAAATAAATAAATAAATAAAGTGTGTGCATACACAGTACAAATGCAAGTCATTTATCATATTTGAAATTATGTAAAATATTATTATGAAATTGCAACCAGGGCAGCACTGTGGCACAGTGGGTAGAACGATCGCCTCACAGCAAAAAATATGCTGGTTCAGTTGGCATTTCTGTGTGGAGTTTGCATGTTCTCCTCGTGTTTGTGTGGGTTTCCTCCAGATGCTCTGGTTTCCAAAGACATATGGTACAGATGAATTAAATAAGCTAAACTGACCGTAGTGTATGTTTGTGAATAAGTATGTAAGGGTGTTTCCTGACGTTGGGTTGCGGCTGGAAGGGCATCCGCTGCGTAAAACGTGCTGGATAAGTTGGCGGATCATTCCGTTCTGGCAAGACCTGATTAAATTAAGAGACTAGGCCGAAAAGAAAATGAATGAATGAATAATCGATTTGTGTTGGGACAACTTGAAGCAATTGGGTGGAATCCAGCATGAACTGCAATTTATAATTCATTAGTGTTTTCAAATTTTATACAATTGAACTTCATTTTGGAACCTCTCTGGTCTTTTGTAAAGTACAGTTTAAAACTCTACAGTTTAAAGTGTCTAACTAAGGAAGTACTCACGCTATGTACAGTTGCCTTGAACCGGGCCAAAGCACGCGTGTCCCCCCTTTTGTCTCCACCGACGGCCTGCAGTCACATTACATTCGGGCCTGGGCACACTTACGTCATCGATGATGCTCTGTTTAGTTAGCGCTCTCGCTCAGCACAGTGGAGATTTCTTTAGTTATATCGTTTAAGTCGTTTGATATGCTGTGTCACGCTTTCAAATATTTCGCCGAACAGATCAGCCACTTTTGACACTCATAAACAATCATAAAGTCCTCGTGCTGCAGGAATTAGGAGGTTTGCTGAAGGTGCGCAGCTGTGGTGCAGTGAGGGGTTTGCGTCTTTAATAAACAAATAAACTGTTTTGCACAGTGGCCCAGTGGCTGGTGCTCCGGTTGCCCCACAGTCCAAAGACATGAGTTTGGTAAGCTAGATTGTCCATAGTGTATGTGTGTGAATGAGACTGTATGGGTGTTTTCCAGTAATGGGTTGCAGCTGGAAGGGCATCCGCTGCGTAAAACATATGCTGGATAAGTTGGCGCTTCATTCCGCTGTGGTGAAGCCTGATTAATAAAGGGACTAAGCCGAAAAGAAAATGAATGAATGGATAATCCATTTGTGTTGGGACAACTTGAAGGACTTATGTGGAATCCAGCATTTTTTACAGTGTGGTTATTTTTATAGGCTGAATTTAAACAAACAAATTCAATTTAGTTATGCTCAACTATTTTTTTTTGTTTAAATTCAGCCCTTATAAATTGTTTGCAACAACTTACCTTAAAAAAGTGAAATTCAATGAATATTTTTTTTTCATTATAGGTAAATGATCTGGGGGAAAATGAGATCTTTAAGACCGGCCAGGTGGTTAGTTCATACCTGCTGAAAACCCCCTTGTGCTTTTTTTTGTGTCTGATATGAGATTACATTATTGATATTTTTTTTGATAAACATCTTCATAATATGATGTCATGGTGGCCAGTTGTGTCTCTTTCAGTGATGACACAGCATTTGTTATCAGAAAACTCCTAAAAAATCCAAGATTATGTGAAAAACAAGCTCACACAATCATACACACTCCTACGCACTCTCACACATGTATTAAGAAATCCCTGGGTTGTTTTGCAATGCCACACATATAGCAAATCCCCTCACCAGACAAAATATCACACAGACTCGACAAGAGAAAAGCACTCAAACCATCCACCAAGTCTCAGCCTGACTGTATGTGTGATTAAAAAAAACATGCGAGTGCTTGTGCCACAAGTTACCCAAATCTCAGCTCAATGCGAGCCAAAGCTCACGCTGGATGTAGAGTGAACCCTGTCCACTGCCCACAAGTTCAAAGTTGGTATCCTGTTATTCCACTCGCCCACGCTGCTGTTGTCATCCTTTGCTAGGAAACTGTGGGGGAGACGACCGCTGCCACCAGGGTTTCACTTCCAGTATTATGGACCAATAGGAGGCTGGAGAACGAAACATGATGTATTAATGCCAGGTTTAGACTATACAATTGTTTGGTCAAATTCTGCGATTCTACATTCCAGTTGTGAAAAAGAAATGTCAGACTACGTACTTCTTCAAAACCAATAGTTTCGTCTCATCATTAATGTCATTGAGAAGGTTCTTTATTGGAGTCAGTGGTTCCATGAAGGATCCTTAATATCAATGGATCCTGTTCATTTTCATATAGTGGATAATGGATCTTTATATTATAAAAAAGTTTTTTTCCCATTAGGGATGAAGGACTTCGCTAAATCTTCACTGTACGGGTCTTTGAGGAACTGTAAATGGTTCTTCTGAAACCCCACTTTTTGAACCTTTATTTATAAAAGTGAAGGCGGAATTAGCCACTAACTTACAGAAATAGATGTTTGAACAACATACTTGCCTTTACAAAAACTCCAGAATTCTATTTGCTGGTTCAGATTTCTATCTATAGGATCACCAATGTATATTTATTTTCTGTTCTGTTATTTATTTTTTTTTTACAATTTTTTAATAAGTATTGTAGAGAAGTGCTTCCTATTGGTCGTTGTCTGAGAAATGAAAAAATAATAATAAGCATGGTTGTCTTTATGTTAGAAAATGGTCCACTTTGACCCACTATATGACTGTATAGTACTTACAGTGACTATGTTTACATGGACATCAGTAATCAAATTACTTGCCCTAATCTAAATGAGACAATAATATGATTAAAGTGTTTACATGAGTTGTTTTTTGAATGTTCCTTTCATGATCCCATTTTACATGTTATAGCACATAGATCGATTAACAGCATTGCGTCTCCATGCTATCCACATTTTCTCCGGAGTTTCATGTAATTTTGTGTGTTTCATTTTTAATGTCAACTTTAACTGCAGTTTGGCACTTTCACTTTCATTCAGGAACATTTCATGCATGCTTCCATGGACAAACTAAATATTGAATGTAAGTATGAACTGCTGGAAGAGTGTTGTTTTAATGGAATTTTATACCACATGCCATATAGAAATAAAACCCTGTCTGTGGTCTTTCACTGACTCTTTAGGTGCAGAGAATAGTGTCAAACAGCAGTGAATGTATAGACTATCCTGTCGCAAAAAAGCAACGAAAATCTTAAACAATGGCAATAGTTTGAGGTGATAGTTTTTGCGATGAAAATCAGCATACTCCACATGTCTCATTTTGATTTCTGTTTAGTTTGATTAAATTAATTAAACATCTCCATTTACATGGTAGACTCTTAATCAGAGTATTGTCTTAATCATATTAAAATCGGATTATTGTTGTCCATGTAAATGTACTGTTATGATATATATGTTTTGTACCTACAGTAAATTACCCATTGTCATTTACCAATACACTTCTACAAAACAAATAATTGTTTCATTTAAAAGGACAAAAAGGGTTTGGATGTCTTCTGGTGGAACATTACATCTTCTGTTGATTCCATTAAACCAGCTGAGCAGTAACTAAGCACAGTTTAGTTTTGGGAAAAGCTTAGCACTGTTTGTTTTCTTGATGATGCTTGATTTGATCCTTTAAATCTGATGCAATTATATAAAGAACGTGAAAAAAGTCATTAATTTAGTTATTTCAATCAACTCACTTCCTGCTCAATAAATTCAGATGGATTTTTTTGCCTGTTGATGTTTTTTTATCGTTCATCAGATGGCATTATTGCTACATCTATAGTGTTGACAATTTGCTTTCATAGAATAAGAATGATTTTAATAGTTTACAATTAGTTATCATTATCTTGAACAGCTCTTGAGTGATAAATGCCCACACTGCGTTCTCACGCTGGAGTGTCTGCTTCATTGGAGTGTCCGCTGTTGCATCACAGGAAGTGAATATAAATACTGATACTTACACAGCTATCATCTTGAACATCTTGTTAAGTACATTCGGCAGAAACTATTTGCTATAAAAGGAAAACTCCACTTCTAAAAAAAAAAAAAACTAGTCTTACAACTCCCCTAGAGTAAAACAGTTATGTACTTGTACCATTTGTAAATCCCTTCAGCAGATCTCCATATCTGGCTTAGCATAGATCAATCAGATATGACCATTTGCATCTCGCTCAAAAGTGACCAAAGCATTCTAATAATTTTCCTACTTGGTTACATTGTCTACTAAGACAATCAAAATAACTTGACAAAAGTTACAAATTTTCTTGGCTAGCAATATTGCTAGGAACCATTCTATCATTACTTGCTTACTTACTCCCAGGGCCATTTATATCAAATTTGATATTTAGCAGCACCATATTGGAGTTTTGTATCATCTAGTTTTTATGAGGTGAGTTGTCAGCCCAACGCTTAACCCCCAATCTGAAGGACTAGGACGTGCACTACGGTCAATTTAGCTTACCCAATTCACCTACAGCACGTGTCTCTGGACTGAGTGTGGAGCACCCAGAGGAAGTCCACACAAACATGGGAAGAACATGCAAACTTGAAATGCCAACTGACCCAGCCCGGGTTCAAACCAGAGACCTTCTTGCTGTGAGGCATCATCGCTATTCACTGCAGCACCATGTGTCCTATCCTATCATTACGGTTTAATAATCAAGGAGCTCTACTGTCGAACTATGGCAACTATTTAATATTGGTCTTTGTACACAATGAATTGTCAAGCTTTAATTAGGAAATCAGGCAATGCAGTGGCGCAGTAGGTAGTGCTGTCACCTCACAGCAAGAAGGTCACTGGGTCGCTGGTTCGAACCTCGGCTCAGTTGGCGTTTCTGTTAGGAGTTTGCATGTTCTCCCTGCGTTTGCGTGGGTTTCCTACGGGTGCTCCGGTTTCCCCCACAATCCAAAGACATGCGGTACAGATGAATTGGGTAGGCTAAATTATCCGTAGTGTGTGTGTGTGTGTGTGTGAATGTTTCCCAGAGATGGGTTGCGGCTGGAAGGGCATCCGCTGCATAAAAAACGTGCTGGATAAGTTGGCGGTTCATTCCACTGTGGCGACCCCAGATTAATAAAGGGACTAATTTATTGATCCATATACTAACAGTCCAATCGGATTCAATGATCTATGCTAAGCTAAGCTAAAAATGTCCCGCCAGACCCATTTAAAGATCACCTGACTGATCACTGTTTAACTCTAGAGGAGCACTTTAACACTACTTGTCCCTGATTGTTTTCAAAGAAACAAAGATTGACAAAGATTGTCAATTATGTTAAAACATCACTTTACTTGCACTTCTACCTGAGTCTTTTATTATTTTTATTTGCTAGACATTGTCTTTATGGTCACAAGCCCAAAGTAAAAGACAAAGAGTGTGGAATATGACAATGGTGAACGCTAATGATTAAGACATCTACCTCAGAGCTATCAAAAGAGATAATGCTTCATTAGCATTCAGCCCCATGTGCACAATGATGACATTATCATCAAAATGAGCTGCAGCTTTGTTGACATGCTGGTACTGTTGGGGTTTCCTGGAGCTTTTGGGAACAGGATGTAGCTGGTAGCTCACTTAACCTCTGGTCTGGCTGTAAAAATTGACACAGCTAAATGACGATGGCTTTGGTTTGGGTTTTTTTTGTTTTGTTTTGTTGTTGCGTGTGTAGGCCCTGCATTGTCCTGCCGTTTGTTATTTCCTGTGATGTTACACAATTACTCATTCTAGAACAGTGAAGACACAGAGAATGTTAAAATTCGTTTAAAGGGGTGGGCTGAAACTTTGAGGTTTCGATTTTCATAAACACACACACACACACACATACACAACAGGATTTGGAAACAAACAGCAGGCGGTTACTTCCTCTCCTAGAACAAGACGAGACGTTGGAGACAGAGAAGTTTCTTTCAAGGCTTGTTTGCCTTTGATTTTAAATGTTGTATAATTTTGAATCAATCTAGACTACATATTTGCAACAGCCAATGATTCAGATGAGAAAATCAATTGAAGAAACACCCCAAGTGTTTGTAAAATTGATTGCCAGACATGCATCCTCCAAACTTTGACCACAAATGTTGGGTGTTCAAGTCAGTCTTCTTCTGAAGAATACTGGATGTCCAAATCAATATATTGAGTGTCACATGATTTCCTCAGATGACCTTCACACAGTTTGGATGAATGGTGTGGAGAATCAGTAATGCGCAGGCCGCGGCCCGTGTGATACCTCTGGATTGCAGCACAAACACATGTTTGTCGACCTTCACAAACACTCCACTATTTGTTTGTATGTCTGTCTGCTGTAAATGTCTTCCGCAATCAATATGTGCGTGTGCCTTTGAATGCTCAAACTATGTTATACCTTACCACCAGCTGCTACAGAAAAGAGCACTGTGCTCCAGTGGAGCCAATCTGCATATTAGGTATTTTGCATTAAAATGTGTGGTTACTTTATAGATAAAAAGAAAGGTATTAAGCACAGTGACGTTCAAACCAAGCAGATTTTTCAAGAGGATGTGTAAAGCAACCAAACATATGTTTTATTCAAGCAATTAAAATTGTACAAAGTAATAAGAGATTAGTTGACCCTACTTAAAAGAAATAAACCTGTTGCTTTGGATGTGAGTAGTTGACTTTACTTTAAAAAGTAAGCAAACCCATTGCCCTAAAATTATTAAGTGAATGTAATATTTTAATAGTTATAAACAATGTTAATTTCTAAATTGGTTCCTACTAGGGGTTAACAATGGATTTAAGTCTAAAAAATTCATTAAATCAAGTAAAATTTAACTTTACTTTTTAAAGTGGTGTAACTAATTGCTTTTACAGTGCATGACTTCGGGAGATGCTGTTCCACTAATCAAATGGTGGCTTCAAAAATCCTAAAGGGTTTCCAGTTTTGTGTGCCATATGCATGTACACTACCTGACAAAAGTCTTGTCGTCAATCCCATTTGTAAGAGCAACAAATAATAACTTGACTTTTAACTGATCATTTGGATTTTTTTCAACGAATCATCTGTTGAACTGCATCCCAATCATCACAAATACTGCAGAAGACCTATTAAAACCCACATTGACCCAAGATTCTCACGGAAATCAGTCAAGTTTGATGAAGGAGAAAACCATGGTTTGGGGTTACATTCAGTATGGGGGTGTGCGAGAGTGCTGCAGAGTGGATGGCAACATCAACAGCCTGAGGTATCAAGACATTTGTGTTGCCCATTACATTACAAACCACAGAAGAGGACAAAGTCTTCTCATACTTCCGCCTCCACATCAAAGTTTCTGAAAGCAAAGAAGGTCAAGGTGCTCCAGGATTGGCCAGCCGAGTCACCAGACATCAACATTATTGAGCAGGTTTGGGGTAAGATGAAGGTGGTGGCATTGAAGATGAATCTAAAGAATCTTGATGAACTCTGGGAGTCCTGATGAATGCTTTCTTTGTCATTCCAGAGGACATTATTAATAAGTTATTTGAGTCATTGTAGAGATGTATGGATGCAGTCTTTCTAAAACTTGGATAGGTGACAAGACTTTAGTCAGGTAGTGTAATACTCCTTGGGTTTGCCGTCTGAGGCTAAACCACAATAAATGTTACCCCACCTTAAGAAAATGTAAAAATTAGACATAATTGTGTTTTATAAGAAAATGTTCTCTTCTTTTCTGTGCTACATAGCAAGCAAGTGTATTATAAAGGGTGCGTAATAATCCATTGACATCACAGAAATCACAGGTCTGACAATTTTATGTTGATTCAGAAGCCAAACAGATTTGATGTCTTTCAGTACAGAGTTGTTCAGAAAGATTTGTTAGTCCAGACATGTTGATGTGTCCGCCACCTTGGCATTTCATCAACATGTTTGTCACAGTAAAAATCAATGAGCTTTCCAAGAGTCACAACAATGCACAGCCTCTGTTTGTAGCAAGATTCAGTTGACTGCTCCAATAAGGCGGACAAACGAGGCATCAGTGTTTAAATCTATGGATTTAACAATGATTATGTTTTTCATTTCGAACAGATTCACTGAATGATGAATATTCACTTGTGCAATACATCAAGATTGGTAAAAGCAGTAAACAAAGCTGATATGTGGTTGTTTCTACCAGCTTATATTATTTGTATTTTTCATTTGCTTGACATGGCATAAATGTGCCACCATTTTCAAACTTTTGCTCATTCAACACAACCTTTATTATCATCAAACAGGACTATGGTGGCATTAGTTGTGTAATTATGTAGTATTTATTTCAGTACATTCATATGTAAATGTACATAATACACACACTCTTATGATAAACTGTGGTATTAAAATGTTTATTATTTTAAAGCTCCCAGATTTTAAAATTAATAATTTAATTGATTAATTTAATCTTTATCATATGATTTTGAACCTTTTTGAGGTTGTTTCTTTTAGAAATTCACATTTTAAAGAATCACATTTTAAAAAATGCTGCTTTCTGGCACCCATTGACTTCCTTAGTTTAAAAAGCAATCACTATAGAAGTTAATGGGTGCCAGTCACCAGCATTTTTCAAAAAAAAATATTTGTGTTTAACAAAATAAATAAAATCAACTATTATTTTTTGGTTTTGAGGAGTGACGGAGTAATTTACCACAGAAGAATTTTCATTTCTTGACAAATTCTGAATCTACCATCCGAATATCACAGCAGAAATCAAGACTTATCAGACCATTGTCCACTTTGGTGAGCCTGTGAGCGAATTGTAGCCTCAGTTTCCTGTACTTAGCTGCCAGGAGTGACACCCAGTGTGGTCTTCTGCTGCTGTAGCCCATCTGCCTCAAGGTTTGAAGTGTTGTGCATTCAGAGATGCTCTTCTGCATACCTGGTTTTTTAACAAGTGGTTATTTGAGTTATTGTTGCTTTTCTATTAGCTCGAATCAGTCTGGCTTCTCTGACCTCTGACATCAACAAGGCATTTCAGCCCACATAACTGCTGCTCACTGGATATTTTCTGTTTTTACGACGATTCTCTGTAAGAGATGGTTGTGCTAGAAAATCCCAGTAGATCAGCAGTTACTGAAATACTCAGACCAGCCCATCTGGCACCAACAACCACGCCACATTCAAAGTCCCTTAAATCACCTTTCTTCCCCATTCTGATGCTCAGTTTGAACCGCAGCAGACCGTCTTGACCATGTTCACATGCCTTAATGCATTGAGTTGCTGCCATGCGTTTGGCTGATTAGAAATCTGCTCTAACGAGCAGTTGGACAGGTGTACCTAATAAAGTGGCCAGTAAGTGTATATAGTACATTAACATTATATACATTTTTTTTGCATTGTAGATACGAAATGACATACCTCCTCTGAGATAATGCTATATTAGGATGCAGCCAAAGTCTTTATAACTGCATTAACTGTTGCAAAATGAACCATTACGTAGTGCTGAGGTGGTGCGCAATTACCTTTAAGCTAAACGTTTATGTAGTCTCCCTGCAATTTGAAATACGTCACAAAATTACCGGACAGTAAACTGCACTGTACCTAACAGCAATCAACAACAGGAAACCAATGCGCTAAAACCTTTTTTTTCACAGCTACAATGCTGTTAAACCAAACCAACATCATGATTGGTACTAATGGAAATAGGCAGAGAGAATGAGACGGATGTGTTCTGAAGTGCTTTTCAGGCATACTGGAGATTGATTGAGAATGATTAATGCTATAATTTTAGCGATTGTATAATCCTCTTTGACTGTAGAGCCGAGCATAAACGTGTTAAATGGACAGCGTTTGAGCCGCATGAATAAAACCAAGGCAGCGTTGCCAGACAAGTGAATGGGAGCACGCTCTGTCTATATGTGGGCCGTCACTTGTGTGGATGGTGATTTCCATATCAATATTTGAGAGCTGGTGAATAATTTATGGACTCGCTGATACAATGAACGCTGAGCTGAAAGATACTTACCCCCCTATCCTGCGCGCAGCCCTCAAGGGTGTATTTGTGCAAGCGACACACACACACACAAACCCAACGGTTGTAATGGTCAGCGTTCATTGTTGAGGGGTCAATCCTTCTGGTCTACTCTCTCCACGATGTTGCTGAGTCTTTCTGGAAATGTACGGTCCCCAAAAAAGACATCTGCTCTGTAAGAGAATGCCCTAATTATTCATGAGCATTTAAGCTTTGAGGAGTTAGTCTGTGAAGCATATGTGTCCTTCTCACTAGCACATTGTTCGGACCTCACTAGTTAAAGACTTGTTCTTTGTATTTTGTCTCCTTGCCTGACAATAGTGTTAAGTATTCATGCAAAGGAGCTCTGGATTCTGCCCAGAAACCTATTTTTGGATTCTCCCTTGGTTTCACAGATTTTTTTTTCCCTTCTTCTTCTTCTTTTCTCGTCACTGCCCTAAATCTTTCAGCATCTCTTTGAATTACTTTTTGTTCCCCCTCTGTGTGCTGATCAATATTTGTAACACATTCACTTCTTATACATATTGATGTTCTGGAATTTGCATGTCTGCAAAATGGATTCTTGCAGCCGTCATCACACTATTAGTATATAATCCTGCGCAATCCGACAGGCAGCGATTCAAACACACACACACAAACTATCATTTGCACCTGGGACATCACCTTGGATCCAAACAAAGGAGTCTGCTTCTTTGTGTGAATGCTTGTGTGTGTGTGAGTGTGAGCTATTGTTACACCGTCAAAGCCTGTTATTCACAGTCCTAGTACACAATCTGCCTATGAGAACAACAAATCAGTGGTCAGTGTCAAAGGTCAGACTGTTGAGACTCATGTTAATGTCATGCTAATGATTGGATTCACTAGGTTGCACATATACAAAGAGCTTTAACTTTTCGTGTTTTAGTTACTTGATAGGGATTTGTTTTTATGTTATGATTGGGAAGGGTTTTCATGTATGATGTTATGCATGTGTTGCTTCTTATCTCTGTTACATGCATCGTTGATAGTCCTCACTGGGATCTAAAGAGCTTAGCCTGCTTAATATGAGATAATCTAGGTGGAGTTGTTCCCTGCGTTCGCTTTAGTGTCAGCGCTCTGCATGTCTGCATAACTCTGCATAACTGCAGTTGTAATACGAGATTCTACAGAAAATGTGAGAAAAGTGCCACCAAAACAAATCAACATGAGGGTAAAGGTGATTTGAGAGGTTGCTTATGTGGTGTTACTGTAGGTGATTAATAGGGTAACTCATGTTGTGGCCTTAAAATATAGCTCTGAGAAAAAAAAGGTAGCACTTTACTTGAAAGGGGTGTTCATAAGACTGTCACGACAGATTTATAATCATGACAAAAACATGAATGAGATTATATGCATGCTTATGACAACTTTCATTAAGTGTCATTCACTCAGTAATGTCATTTTAGATGCAAGTAAGACATTGTTTCAGATGTCTTTGTCATGATTACTTAACATTACTAAGGCCCCATTTACACTAAAGCCTGTTTCACACGGCAAGTGTGAGCAGAGCGCGTTTTTTTCGGCGTCAATGCTAACAGATTAGAGCTTTCATACTGCACGCAGAAGCAGCGCATCGCCCAATAAATGCATCGATAATATCCACTTATTTCTATATGTTTAATCAAATGAACTTAAACAATTAAAAACGTCAACAAATATTTATTTGGGGCCGAACTACAAAACAAAATTTAAAACAAAGTTAGTATCAGTTTTGCTCAAGTTGCACACTAGTTTGATCATGTATACATATCATTATTAAAAGTGTCAGTGCTGTGGCAAATTATTTTATAACAGGTTCATAAATATTTCATGGCATTTTAATTACATAAAATTTTGATGACAAATACAATTTGTACAATTGTAGTAGAGAAAAATATGCTGTTCTAAAATTCATGACACAATTATAATGGCCTCATGATGATTGTGTTTATGACAAGTTCATGATTGTTTTATGTTGTCTTGATAATGTCAAGTTGCCATGACTATGGTATGATATGATATATTTGGTTGACAAGTTTAAAAATTACACAACAATTACACAATGACATTAAAATGTCACTTAATGTTGTCATAAGCATGCATTGGATCTATTTCCTATTCATCATGATATGTGTCATGTGATAATTATAAAGATTTTATAACCCTTCCCCTTCAAGTAAAGTGTTACCTTATTCATGTACTAAATAATAATGGCAGGTTTAATGGTAGTTTTTTTTGTTTGAATGGTTTAGTTTGCATGATATAAACTAATATGATATAAATAATGATGTAAATATCAGCTGGTTGCCCAGTTTTGTGAATATGCATGTGTGTTAATTTGTCTGCACTAGTTTGCACATTCTTTAGTTGGTAGCATTCACAGTAGGACAGTTACTTAGAAGAAGTAGATGAAAAACAAGATGACAAATGACAATCAAAACAACAGTATGGATTTTTTTTTGCTGCAACAAGAATTAAGGAAACATCAGATCTTTCACTCATTTAACCTAGTGATTTAAATGAGTGGTTTACTGAGAAATCTAAATGACCTCCTCATATACTCTCCCTCATGGAGTTTTAAACAATTGTGGGTTTGTTTAGTGGAATACAAAAGAAGATGTTTGAAGAATGCTGGTTGCTGGGACCTATTGACTTCCATAGGAATAAGAATACTATGGAAATCAACCATCATTAAAAAAAGTCTTCTTTTGTGTTCACCAGAAGAAGAAAAAGCTAAAATAAGTTTTGATCAAGTAAAGGGCGACTAAATGATGACAGAATTTTCATTTGTGGGTGAACTAGTCTTCCTAAGACATTTTTAGATGATGAGTAAATACTTTGTCCTTCAGAACAGGTGTGGTGTCACAAAGCAGTGTGCATCTGTTGTATGTCTAAATGGGCTGCTGCCCAAATATGGCTGCTTAGAAAATAAAACCTCCTAGAAGGTGCTCTGTACTTCACGGGTGCTTAAAAAAAGAGTGATCTTTATTGTAAAAAAAGACTATATGGATGTATTACATCAGTTCCACCTATTTTGGAGGCAAGCTAATAATAGGATCTGTGTGAATAAACCTCACTCCTGTGGCCTCAAGAGGTGCACTAGTGATTGGTGGTGGTCTATAGTGTCCTTATTGGTGTGGTGACTAGCATCTCATGCTGAGATGTTAGTTCCTGCTTGGTGTGGGGCAAGAAGATTGGTGCCGTGACCCGGATGGGTAGAGTAACAGAGGCAAGCTAATATGAGCTGTATGAGTAAAACTTACTCCCTTGGCCTCAAGAGAGACCTTTTTATTTTTAGGATTCTTGTTAGCATGCATATGCTCCAATGCTGACATATTTGAACCCTCTTTGGAGCAGGATAAATGCTTGGGTGCAGTGACCCAGATCAGAGTGAGGTAATGAGGGTTGAGTGTAACGAAGGCCAGCTAGTAAGAGCTGGGCATTAAAACCTTACTCCTTTGGCCTCAAGAGGCACACTAGCAACTCACCCTAGAGCAGTGGCCTCAAAAACAATTCCTGAAGGGCCAGAGCTCCAGTTTAGCTACAACCAGTTCCAATTTTCATCTGCATGGAAGTTTCTACTAATCTTAAAAACAAGCAGAACGGTGTAGAGCCCTCCAGCATCTGAGTTTGAAAATGCACTATATTTATTATTTTATTTATATATAGGATACAGTATATGCTACAGTTTTTAGCATTCTTGTTAGTACATATGACCTCCCATGCTAAGATGGCTATTTAGATCTTATTTAAAATTAGGTGTGAAAAATCAGAGAGATTGCATTATTGCCGTGACCCGGATCGGAATGAGGTTGAGGAAAGTGAATGTAATTTATTTACAGGCAACACTACAGGCAACAGTTTTTAGCACCCTTGTTAGCACATATGTCCTCCCATGCTAAGATGATGTTTAAATATTACTTAAAGTGAGGTGTGAAGAATCCAAACATAGGCTCGTTCTGAAAAGGTAGCCCTATATACATTTCTGGAGAGCGAGAATTATGTTTCCAGAATTACGTATGGCTCCATTTTGTCTTAAAAAATCAACGCGGTATGATGCCGTTCCTTTTCATGCTTATCATCTGACCGCTTACCTCTTACCGCTTATCCGCTATTACAAGTTTGTCCAGTTAGCTCGCAATGTACGTTGGCAGACTTCAGATGCAGAGAGAAGTTGACCACGATGACAGGGTTCAAGTCCAGTGAAGAATGGTTACAGAAAGCAGGTAAGACAAAAGTAGAATCCAAAAAATAAAATAAACAAGTTAAATAACAGGGTGATAATGTGGTGAAATCTGATAACATGGTAAAAATCAGGGGCCTTTTCTTTTTCTTGATTTCTTTTTAAAACTGTCTGTTGGGTTCAGGGAAGTGGGTGGGGCGGGTCAATCAATGCTTTTGAAAACACTATTGGTTGGGTTTAGAGAAAGGGGAGGGTGGGTCAGTCGATCGGACAGTCAGTCAGTCAGTCAGTCAGTCAAACAGTCAGTCGACAGCGGCCTCTGGAGAGAAGTTTAAGATCTCAAGAAGTATAAACAGCAGCTTCTGGTGGGTTTACGAAAACAAACACTGCAAAAAAACATAACTTCTGGGACATATTTCACGATCTTCAGATATGTATAGGGGTACGTTTTTAGAATGAGCCTGGGTTGGAAGAATCAGAGGGGTTGCATTGGTGCCATGACCCAGATCAGAACAAGGCTGAAGAGGGTGAATGTAAATTATTTAGAGGCTACACTATAGGATACAGTTTTTTAGCATTAATGTTAGCATATTTGTTTTTCAGTGCTACCATAATAATTTAAATCTTAGCTTGAAGTCAGGTGGGTAGAACCAGAAGAGTTGCTTTGGTACAGTGACCCAGATCTGAATGAGGCTTAAGAGAATGAGTGTAATGGAGGCCACTAGTAGGATCTTACAGAGAAGCTCATGGTGTAATCACGTTTATTCAATAAATAACGGTTCATTCTAAAAACGTAGCCCTATATACATTTCTGGAGATCGCAAATTATGTAGCCAGAAGTCTTCATGGCTGCATTTCATTTTTAAAACAAACGCTACGGAGCGGTATGACACTATTCCTTTTCGCGCTTATCAGCTGACTGCTTACCTTCATATGGACAGCTTTCCTTCTGTTATCAGTTTGTCCAGTTTGCTTGCTGTGTACGGTGGACTTGAGACATAGAGAGGAGTTGACCACGATGACGGGTTTCCAGAAAGCAGGTAAGACAAAAACTGAAGCCAAATAAAAAATAAAAAAAACAAGTAAATAACCGGGTGAGAAAGTGGTCAAATCTGAAAACGTGGTAAAAATCAGGCGAGGGCTTTTTTGTCTGTATTGTTTTTGAAAACACTATCAGTTGGGTTTAGAGAAGTGTGTGGGCCGGTCAATCTGTGCTTTTGAAAACGTTATTGATTAGGTTTAGGGAAGGAGGAGGGTGAGTCAGTCAATCGGGCAGTCGGTCAGTCTACAGCGGCCTCTGGTGCATTTCGCAAGAACAACAGGCGCGAATGACACTCGCAAGAGAAATTTGAGATCTCAAAAAGCATAAACAGCGGCCTCTGGTGGATTCAAGAAAATAAAAACTGCAAAAAACTTACCTCCTGGGACATATTTGGCACTCTCCAGAAATGTATATGGGGGTATGTTTTCAGAATGAGCCAGGGTTGCATTTATTGTTGTGAAATTTCACAGCATTTTTGCAAATCAAGTGATTCCACAAGAAACTTGTGGATTTGGGAGTTTTGTGTTTCGCTCTTGTTCAAGATGCTCAAGTAAATTCACCACACTAACGGAAAGATATTCGGTTACAAAGTAACCTCTAAGTAAGCAGCAGTATATATAGTTTGTATAGTGTTATAAAATGTCATGTTAAAGTGTGAACTGCACTTCACAAGTTTGTTCAGCAGTAACTCAATTTATGAGCAATATTACCAATGTCATCACTAATGCACCTAGTTTTGGGAATCCATTGACCACAGATACATGCTAATAGGGGAATAGGTGTCTCACTCACGCTCTCACACTCATATAGAGCCTAACAAGCTTTGCAATCAATGAACACATAAACAAACGAGTCAGTGAGATGTAGGCAGTAGCCAGTTGTCAGTCAGCGTTTTTCCCTCGACAAAAGAAACTCCTTCTGCTCATCTACCAATCTCCCACCCCCATTACTGCTCAAGTTGCACTCCCTGCATACCACTTACTTTTCTCTCTCATTCTGTCTTTTTTTCCTCTTCTGCACCCCCTCCTTTTCTATCTTATGTTATCTTTTGTCAGACCTTCCTCCTCTCTCTATCTGTCACTCCCCAAAGCTGTATTGCTTCAAGACAACAGTAGCATTAACCTACTTCTGAGACCACCTTCAGTCAAACTCCACAAAGTTATTATCATACAATGTGTAATGCTATAAAGATATATGCATTATAAGATACTGTGTTCTTCACAGCTCAATTGGCTGCTTGTAGAAAAGTGAAACCGCATTTTTTTATAGCATTTTAGTTGGACACTTCATTTGCTGTTCAGCCAGCCGTGAAAGACTGCGCTCTGGCTTTCTCTGTTTTTCTGGCCTGCCCTTCCCCCCTATTGCACAAAGTGCCACACGCTTCCTGTTTACACTTGAAACAACTGGACTGGGAGAGAAGAGAGGAGCTGTGTCATCTCTGAACCTCAGGTTTCCTTTCTGTTGCCGTTAGACATGGTAATGGAGATGTGTTTTTCAGATCCACCTGCTGTAGCACAAACACATTGTACTTATTCATGATGAAGAGGCAGTTTTGTTCACAAAGTTTTATTACTTTTTTTAAAATAAATGCTGAGTCAGCATTAAATTGCATAAAAAATCTGTATGCTGTTGATTTGTCAGTGGAACGCAAACATGCTTTTTTTTCTCTACATGGCTCTTGATATGCATTGACAGTTTATAATCTCTAAAAGAAGTTCTCACTTTAAACATGAGACTGTGAAACAGCATAAAATACACTTATACATACATTTCAAGGCAAGGCAAGTTTGTTTATATAGCACATTTCAAACTCAGTGGCAATTCAAAGTGTTTTACATAAACAGGAATAAAAGAGATAAGTATAATAAAAAATAATAATATAAAAACTGATTAAAATGTGTTACAACAGGTTATAAAGGAATTAAAAGGAAAAGAAAGACATAATAGTGTGATCTGTCGGATGTAGCAAAGTGCTCATTAAGAAAAGGCACAGCTGAACAGATGTGTTTTTCTTCTTGATTTGAATTTGCCTATATGTTGGAGCACATCTGATCATTTCTGGAAGCTGATTCCAGTAGCGGGGGGCGTAGTCGCTAAAAGCCAATTCACCCTGCGTTGACTAAACTCATTTATATGATCATAAAGATCTGTTTGTATTCAGTGAGCATATTTGTATGTATTGACCTCCTAGGCCATTTAGGGATTTTTTAGACAAGTAGTAATACTTTAAAATCTATTCTAAGTGTAACTGGGAGCCAGTGTAAAGACCTGAGGATAGGTGTGATGTGTTCTGATTTTCTGGTTGTGGTCAGAATCCTGGCCGCAATGTTCTGGATGACCTGAAACTCATCAATCAAGTCCATTACAGTAATCCACCCTGCTGCTGATAAAAGCATGAACAAGTTTCTCTAAGTCTTCACTGGAAACAAAGCATCTAATTCTTGCAATGTTTTTGAGATGATAGTATGCTGATTGACTTATTGCTTTGACGACTACTGAAACTTATATCTGAATCCAGAATCACACCAAGATTATTGACTTTATTTTTTGTTGTTTGACCCTTAGAGCCAATAAGGTACGCATTCACCTTGAGAACCTCACCTCTGCTCCCAAACGTAAAGACTTCCGTTTTGTCTTTGTTTACTTGAAAGAAGTTTGGCACTTCCAACTGTTTTTCACTGTGATTTCATTGCAGGTTCTAGGTGTAAATGAAAAATAGAGACATTAAAACACTAATGACATTTTGTTTCACACAAATTATGATTACTAGCGAAATTATTAGTAAATAAAGAAACACAAAACCACTCATAAATGTAAATTTAGTAAATGTAGTAATTTAAAATAAAGCAGAACAAGTGGTTTCTATTAATGTATGGTTTGTTAGAATAGGACAACATTTGGCTGTGATACAACTATATGAGTTTTTGCTGGGTGGCATGTCTGAATGCATTGTGAGTATGTTTACATGGACCATCTTAGTGCGATTATAATGAGATTTTTGCAATATTACTGTGGCATGGTGGCTCAGTGGTTAGCACTGAGCACAGTCGTCTAACCGCAAGAAAGTCGTTGGATTGAGTCCTGGCTAGGCCAGTTGGCATTTTTGTGTGAAGTTTGCAACCAAGGCTCATTCTGAAAATGTAGTCCTATGGATGTTTCTGAAGACTACGAATTTATGTAGCCGGAGGTACAAATACGCTGCATTTCATTTTTTAAGCAAACAATATGGGGCGGTATGACGCCATTCCTTTTCACGCTTACCGGCTGACCGCTTACCTCCTGTGGAGGGCTTTCCCGCTGCAACCAGTTTGTCCAGTTAGCTTGTTGTGTACATCGGCGGGTTTGAGACGCAGAGAGGAACTAACGATGACCAGGTTTAAGTCCGGTGAAGAGCGGCTAAAAGTATATTAAAATAAAATAAAAGTTCATAACAGATTGAGAATGTAGTAAAATCCGAAAACGTGGTAAAAATCAGACGAGGGCTTTTCTATTTCTGGATGGCTTTTGTAAATTGTTGGTTGGGTTTAGGGTAGTAAGCCGGTGGGCGGGTAAATCGGTAAATTTGTTGGGTTTAGAGAAGGAGGACAGTCAATCATTCAGTCAGTCAGACAGATGGTCATTCAACAGCGGCCTCTATGGGTTTATGTGAGGTGTGAACACAGCGCACACAGTGGCCTCTCGTGGATCCACCAAAACAAAAACTGCAAAAATACGTACCTCCTGGGATTTTTCGCAGTCTCCAGAAACGTCTACGGGACTACGTTTTCAGAATGACCCTGTGTTGGAAGTTTGCATGGTATCCCCTTGTTTGCGTGGGTTTCCTCTGGGTGCTCCGGTTTCCCGCACAGTCCAAAGACATGTCATCTGTGGAATGCACTTTCAAACCAGTTTGGTTCTGTTCGGTGTATAAACAGCAAACTCTTATGGGCTCATTTGGTTCACAAGTTCACACAGCTCTATTAATGATATCCGTGACATTCTGAAACTTTCCCTCCACTTCGAATTTGCTGAACTCTTAAACACAACTCAATGCCACCTCTGCTCCATCATCCATAAACAGCGCATGGAATGTGACATTAGCGCAGACAAACTTTTGTGTGTGTGTGTGTCAGCGCAGAAAAACCCAGCTGAAGTGGCATTGACATCACATTTCTATGGGGCCAAATAAGCACGAGATACAACCATACAAAAATATTTGTAAGCGGTCAGTAACATCTACAGTAAGTCCATTATTTGTACTATGAAGTGAGGGATGTAAAAAATGGCAGTAGGAAAAGTAACTACAATTCTTAGGGAGCAATATGGGTAATGGAAATTCCATATATTAAGAGTTTTGCTCCTAACATGTAAACATTATTAAGCCCTTACTTTGGTTACTGGAAATATTATACATACTGGATCGGATTATATATGCTCATGTAAACAGGCATATTAAAAAGATATAACTGAGAGAATGACACTTAATGACAGTTGTCATAAGCATGTACAAAAATTCTCTTTCATATTTATGACTTGTCATGATCTTAAGGGGTTAATGACAGTCTTATGAATACCTTTTTCAGTGTTACTACCCTTTTTGCACTAATTTGCTGGTCAGCAAGATGTCAACACTGAACCAGGCTGTTGTTTCATAATCTAAAAAAAGTCAAGGACGAAACAACAATCTACAGAAGACAGCAAAGACACCTGTGTTGAGAAGTGCATGCTTAAGGGACTTCAAATGTATCCATAGCTCTATATTTTCAACAACAATAACTTTTGGAGGGAAAATGTGCAGACACTGGACAAGGATAATTGTTTGTATGTATGTGTGCATGCTTTAAATTGAAGTAACAGTTATTTGAAATCCTGTGCATTCAACGTATGAATTATATTATTAAAAGGTGGATGGAAATAAACATAAAAGGGTTTCTTTCCTCAGAGAACAAAACAACATACAGGCTTATAACAAACAAAAGGTTTTATTTTAAGTTAAACTTGCTTTAGTGGTCAATATAATAAACATATTGTCTTCTCTATATCCCTTTGGATTTGATGTAATCACTCAAGCCCACTT
The DNA here is from genome assembly GCF_052040795.2 of Danio rerio. Lineage (NCBI taxonomy): Eukaryota > Metazoa > Chordata > Actinopteri > Cypriniformes > Danionidae > Danio > Danio rerio. The sequence goes on along the minus strand of NC_141036.1, from coordinate 40,029,177 downwards.
CCTGAGTGGGCATGATGTAGACTTTGCCGTAAATGTGGTTCTATGGAGCTGTAATGTCTCTCCATCATTCTTTTCTCACCATGACTATTTGATCATAGACTCATCTGTCTCTTCCTCTCAGTTGTTTAGCTTGATGATGTATGATGTCAGACCCATGAAAGAGATCATGCTTTGAAATTTATTTAGATATTTATGCAGCTATGGAAAATGAAGAGACCGTTTGAACATTCTCGGTTTTTCTAGATGTGCTTGATTTATTAGGAATGAGTTTGAGTTTGGCTTTTATATATATTTATTTAAATAAATATTCCATTTGGTGAAAGTAACAAATGTTTACATTTGTTGTGATTAAAATCAAGTTTATTTCACCAATAAACTTGGTGAATTTCTTAACTCTTCATTGGTGTTGTGTCATCAAGAATTTAATATAAATTTGTCCAAAAACAAGACATCTTTTATGATTTTCCTGCTATAATATAGGATAATAATTATAAATATAGCTGTAAGCAGCAATTAACAAGCACAACCACAAGCTACAGAGCAACTGGAAAATTCTATAACTTTTTGGCAGCATGGTCTGAGCCAAATTTGCTAGAAATTGGGCTAATGATCTATGGAGAGTTCAAAACAACAGATTTTCAAACTAATTCAAGATGGTGGACAGGAAGTGTCAATTGGGGAATAAATTACATCAATGTTCTATGTATAATACAAGAAATCTAACAAGACCAGTCTCATGACAACAGGCAAAACTATTCAAAAGTCATTTGATCAATTTTGTATGATTTATTGATAGAATTTAACTGTTTGTCGGTGGCTCAAACTGATGTAGTTTGGTCAATGCCAGGTCACACAGATCACAAACATTCACACACACACACATTTTTATTTAAAATTAAGAATAAATGTCATCAGTACCCAGCAGGCACAGGAGGTCAACATGACGTCAGATTGATGTTGTACTCCAACGTTGCATGGGACGCTGCATTTTGATTGGTATTTTTGAATGAAAACTGCATTGACAGAACCCAACGTCAGGCCAACATAAATGTCCACCCTCGGACAGACATTGCATTTTGGTTACTTTCCAGCGCAACCTAAAAACAACAAAATATCAATGTCTAATGATGTTACAGCTTGATGTTGTGTGGACGGTACCAATATGACGTCTATCAGACCTTGGATTTTGGCTGCAATACCTCAGAATAAGCCTCAGTATTTGACATCAATATGGCTTTAGTTTAGGGCAGAGATGTCCAATATCGGTCCTGGAGGGCCGATGTCCTGGAGAGTTTATCTCCAACTTGCTTTAACACACATGCTAGGAAGCTTCTAGTATATCTAGTCAGAGCTTCATTAGCTGGTTCAGATGTGTTTGATAAGGGTTGGAGCTACACTTTCCTGGACACCGGTTCTCTAGGACTGAGTTTGGACAGCCCTGGTTTAGGATGTTGGCTCATCTTTGGACTTTGGTCACTTTCTAACACAGCTTAAAATCAACAAAATATCAACGTCATTTCACATCGTTATTGGACATCAAAATAGCCTTGTCTTTAGATGCTGACGACCTAAATCTAAATTGCTGGGTGGTTTACAAAAATAAACAATAATTAAACGTTGCTTTGGAAAGCATAATTAGTAATAAAACTAGTACCTTTTATGATGCTTTATGATGAAGTATTTTACAGATCAGTTGATACAGATCTCAAGTCATTTTCCCTAATTTTCCAAACATTAAATCCATTCATGTGTCATGGTGGCACAGTGGGTAGCACGATCGCCTCACAGCAAGAAGGTCACTGGTTCGAGCCCCGACTGGGTCAGTTGGCATTTCTGTGTGGAGTTTGCATGTTCTCCCAGTTTTCGCGTGGGTTTCCGCCGGGTGAGGAGGAAGTCCAAAGACATGTGCTATTAGGTGAATTAAATAAGCTAGATTATCCATAGTGTATGCGTGTGAATGAGTGTGTGTGGATGTTTCCCAGTGTTGGGTTGCGGCTGGAAGGGCATCCGCTGCGTAAAACATATGCTGGATAAGTTGACGGTTCATTACGCTGTGGCGACTTCTATTGAATAATGGGACTAAACCTAAGGGAAAATGAATGAATGAAAAATTTCTCAAAATGTACACTTCCTCATCGTAGTTTTTAAAGCCCCCCTTTTTTCAATCACATTTTTAATCAAAGTTTGCAAGCGTGGTTGATTTACAGCATATATAACATGTAGCGTGCGACCGTATCATTCCTAACGCAATTTCCAAGAACATTAGATCATCATTTCATCTTGCTCTTCTCCATCACACTGGACACAAGCAAGAAGCAAATTCAATTAAAACACCAAAACAGACGTCCACCAGGAAGAGAGAGGGAGCCAAACACAGCAGCGGACATGCTGCTCTTTGTTTTCCTAATTCACTTAAAGCAGGGGTTAGTGATCCACCCACACGTGCTGCGCATTTGAGACATCAGGAAAAGAGTCAGGCGACACCTCGGGCCTTCAAATAATCCAGTCCTTTCTTCAGCATTTCCTATCAGTTCCTCCAGGAAAAGGCCGGACACATTCACAGAAGCTCAAACACCATTTACATAACAGCCGCTGTGTCTACTCTGTGTTTTATTGTTTTTTCTGAAATATTCAATGTAATTGCGATGCCTCTGTATCAAGTATAACTATTATTTTAAACACTAATTCGTTGTATAATGCAGCCGTAGTGGTTGTTTGGTGCTTCCTGCAGGCTGTGTTATGTAAAATCCTGCCGAATGTCTGACTAATAGACTCATCTCTATTATGAAGGCTAATTATGGTCGCGGAGCAGAATGAGATGTTTGTTTCTCGTCTCGATTTAGCCACCTTAATCAGATGCTAACAATGACTGTCTCTTGTTATCCCAGAATAGGGATGTGTACCCCTCTATTGGTTTGGTTCACTTAAATACTCACAGGACTCAAGCGGGAAAACAACACAAAGGTCAGCTGAGAAGAGACTGATATATAAACCCTGTCTTTGTCTTGAGGACGTGAACTGAAGGTCATGAGATGTTGACTTGAATACATAAAAAGCTTTACGGGAAGCAGACGTGTGTTTGTGCGACTTCATATTGTAACTCTGGCATTTGAGGTCACTTTTAAAATCTGTGAGTTTAATATTTGCAATATTTATTTTGCTAGTGCATATAGTTATGGTGATGAATCTGCTTGTTAAGTTATGATGTATGGAATACCGTTCCTGGTCCAGCGGCTTGGACCAGCAACGGTATTCCATACATCATAACTTAACTTGAATTCAGTAAATATTTGTTTATTACCCCTTTTTGTTCATATAAAAGTGATTTTCTTACAAAATTAAATTGTACATAACATTTACTTGACTTCCTTTATTACAGACACCAATATTTTAACAATTTATAAAAAATCAAATCACTTTCTGGTCATCTAATATTAGGCATATATATATATATATATATATATATATATATATATATATATATATATATATATATATATATATATATATATATATATATATATATATATACAATGACCGGCCACTTTATTAGGTACACATGTCCAACTGCTCGTTGACGCAAATTTCTAATCAGCCAATCACATGGCTGTAACAAAATGCCTTAAGGCATGTAGACATGGTCAAGACAATCTGCTGCAGTTCAAAGCGAGCATCAGAAAGGAGAAGAAAGGTGATTTAAGTGAATTTGAATGTGGCATGGTTGTTGGTGCCAGACGGGCTGGTTTGAGTATTTCAGAAACTGCTGATCTACTGGGATTTTCACGCACAACCATCTCTAGGGTTTACAGAGACAGGTTCAAAAAAGAGTGAGAGTATCCAGTGAGAGGCAGTTCTGTATGTGCAAATGTTTTGTTGATGCAAGAGGTCAGAGGAGAATGGCCAGACTGCTGAGAGCTGATAGAAAACCAACAGTAACTCTAATAACCATTTGTTACAACCAAGGTATGCAGAAGAGCATCTCTGAACACACAACACTTCAAACCTTGAGGTGGATGGGCTACAGCAGCAGAAGACCACACCGGGTGCCACTCTTGTCAGCTAAGAACTGGAAACTGAGGTTACAATTCGCACAGGCATGGATCCATCCTGCCTTGTAGTAACGGTTCAGGCTGGTGGTGGTCATATGAAGTTGTGGGGGTTATTTTCTTGGCACACTTTGGCTCATTAGTACCAATTGAGCATCGTGTCAACGCCACTACCTGAGTATTGTTGCTGACCATGTCCATCCCTTTATGATCACAGTGTACCCATCTTCTGATGCCTACTTCCTGGAGGATAACGCGCCATATAATAAAGACTGGTTTCTTAAACATGACAATGAGTTCACTGTACTCAAATGGCCTCCACAGTCATCATAACTAAATTCAATTGGGCACCTATTTGATGATCATGGATGTGCAGCTGACAATTATGCAGCTACTGCATCATGCTATAATGTCAATACTGATCAAAATCTCTGAGCAATATTTCCAGTAGCTTGTTGAATCTATGCCACGAAGGATTAAGGCAGTTTTAAATGCAAAAGGTGGTCCAACCCGGGACTAGTAATTTGTACCTAATAAAGTGGCCGGTGATTGTATTACAACCATAGTTTTTGAAAGTATTAGATCAATTTGTAAACATTTATTATTACCATTTGCTGAGTATACAGTTTGATAGAGATTTATCACTTTGAGTGATGTCAGTCTTAACAAGAAGATTAATCTGTGCAAGTTAATCCCCTGAAAAAAAATCAGTCAAAAATGTTGGTCACACTTTATTTTGATGGTCCGTTTGTTGAATTTAGTTACATTGCATCTACATGCCAACTAATTCTCAATAGCTTACAAGTAGACTGTTAGGTTGGGGCTAGGGTTGGGGTTAGGCTTACAAAAATTTCCAATTCAAGAGTTTACACTTAGATATTGTTTGACAAACGTTAGAAGGTTTGGCATGCTGTCCCGGGAGAGAACCCTGAGCTCGGAGACAATTGAGCCCAGGGCTCCCGCCTGGTCGATTGAGCATGTAAGGGAAGTACGAGGTCAGGTAGTTCTCGGGAGCTCCCCATGGTAAAGGAAGAAAAGGGGAGAAGGGGGAGATGGGGGTTTCTTCGGAAAACAGTTATTTTTTCTAGGCTGCTATTAATGAGTTTGGATTAATCTGATTGGCTAACTAATGATTGTAGATGAGAGATCAGCTGCGGTCAATCATATCACGTGCTCCTCTCGAAATTAGTTTGTGAAATTTCACTCAAATTCAAATTCCATTGACGTCCGTCTGTCTATTTCAGCCACAATATTTTTAACTCCACTGCTTGTACCGTTAGTTTGCTATAAGTGCATAATGCGCTAAAAGAATACCCTTGACCCTACTCAATATTACATCTCAGTTGGAAAAACACCAACAAACAAGAATAAAAGTCTCAGCAATGTCCAGTTGACACAGACTTAAAAGCATGCAGGTGAACTGGGATAATACAGCCCGATTTCACAAGGAAACATAACTATTTTTCTTATTGTCAGAAAAATTTATTAATACAAATTAATTAGATTTTTTTCATACAAAATGTATGATTTTTAAAAGGCAGTGTGCCGCTAAACCTCGTCCCTAAACCTAACCGTCATGTGGAATGAGCAAATTGTACAAATTCAAATGAAATAGCCACTAAATCAAAAGAAGTTACACATTGTCAGATTTTTTTAGTAATGATATGCAGCACTTCTGTTTTTTTATTTTATTTTAATAACAGTCAATAATCACAGCTTTATAATAGGTTGTCTGGCCATCAGGGTGCTTTTGCTATTGTTTTTAGCAATGATGCTACAGTGGAGCACAACACGTTGAAGCCAATTCAGCCCTGAAGCAAGCCTATTCAGGAAGACGAGATGACTATCAATAGCGAGACACTCCAGAGCCATCAAAATGCATATCCAAGGTGAACACATGTTTGTTAAAGGATGGGCTCTAATCTATATTGAAGAGCTGATATTAATTCAGTGTCAAACTGAGTGTTATTTTGAGCTAAACGCTCTCAGAACTTCCTTTTAGTCATAGGATTAAATTCCAAACAACCCCCTTTCTGTCATTTTTTTGTGGTCTACTCGCTTTATGCTAAATTCAGACAGCATAATATCATCCTAATTTGGGGAAAATCTGTTTAGTGTAGTTTTTTTTATCTTGTATAACTGTGAAAAACAATTAGTTGACTTTACTTTGAAACATTGAGTTGCTTTAAAATTAAGTAAATTAACTGATGTGCATAATCCGCTGCAAAAAAGTAATTGGTGGTTCATTCCACTGTGTCGACCCCTGATCCATCAAAGTCAAAGCTGAAGGAAAGTGAGTGAGCAAACTATGTGTCTAATTATATATAATTAGGTTGTCAACTTAGTAGTTCCAAGTTGGAAAGGATTTCTTCCCTTTTTAAGTAAAGTCAATATGTCGCCTTTAAGACAACAGGTTTACTCACTTATTTTAAGTTACATAACCATTTACTTTTTACTGTCATTATCTTTTTTGAGAAAAAGAATTGCATGTTCCTTTATTCTTTTGGTTTTCCACAACATGTTTTGATATGTTTATAATGTTTAAAATTTGGGGCACAGATGTTTATGATGGCAGCACAGTGGCTCAGTTGTTAGCACTGTCGCCTCACAGCAAGAATGTCACTGGTTCAAGTCCCAGCTGGGTCAGTTGCCATTTCCGTTTGGAGTTTGTATGTTCTCCCCGTGTTTGTGTGGGTTTCCTTTGGGTGCTCCAGTTTGCCCCACAGTCCAAAGACAGTACAGGTGATTTGAATGAACTAAATTGGCCATAGTGTATGTGTGTGAATGAGTGTGTATGGGTGTTTCCCAGTACTGGATTGCAGCTGGAAGCGCATCCGCTGTGTAAAACATACACTGAATAAGCTGACGGTTCATTTCCCCAATGAATAAAGGGACTAAGCTGTAAGAAAATGAATGAATAAATGAAGTCCATGATCTTGTTCTGTCTTTTCGATGACGTGACAGGCATCATAAAATGTGGCAAAATTGCATAATCTGATATTGTGACTCATAACCCAAAAATATCACTTGGTCTGAATTGGCATGAGTTGGTCTTGACAAAATATGCTGTTTTTTCCCTCATAAAAGTGCAGGCTATGTTGTAGGTAGCATTATATAATCACTATTTATGTAGTGTATTTTAGCGTTTGTTTGAACAGTTTATTAACCAATTTATTGCACTAATGTCCAATTTCTAATGACTAATTTCCTTGGTGACGGTACATAATATTTTAATAGTTATTTTCCTATACTACAAACTAAGACCCTATCCAATTTCTACCTCTTAGCCCCTCCCCTTAACCCTCTTGTGTGCGTTCACATAAAGAGGTAGGGGTGTCCCAATTCTCTTTAGCTTGAAGGCGTAGGGCTAAGGGGAAGGGCTAGATACCCCTCTATACAACACTCGAAACCATCTACAGTGGTAGCATGGCTGCACATGGAAGTAAGGAGATGCACAGATTAGTATTTTTTTGTCATTATTACAAATTTTTACAACATACAAGCACTAATACATTTATAACGGCGTTCATGTTTAACGTCACACTTAAAAAAAAAAGCTAAAAATGTAATTGGGATTGGGCCTAACTCAATTCAAAGGCTTAACTTGGTAAATAAAGTAACTAGGCAAGATTGGTTAATTAGGCAAGTCACTCAACAACTGCGGTTTGTTCTGTAGCCAGTCTTAATGGGCTAATAATATTTTAAATATTATTTTTAAAAATAGTAATTTTGAAAATATGTTTCTATTACAGCCAAACCAAAAGAATTAAGACTTAACTATGTTAAGTTGTTGAACAGGGCAAGTTTGTTAATCAGGCAAGTCATTGGAAAACAGTGGGGTTCTGTAGAAAAAAAAAGGGGGGCTAATAATGTTGACGTCCTTTTTTAAAATTGAAAAATATATTACAGCCACCTAAAAGAATTAATGTTTTCTTCAGAAGAAAAATAGAATTAGAAATACAGTGAAAAAATGGTCTCAAACTGAATATGCTTTGCCCAAAACAGTTTCAGTTCAGTAACATTTCAAATGTTCAGTAAAATAATGTATCATAAACCTAAAGTAGCATTAAAAACTAAAAATGTATGACTTAACAAAATATGTTAACTCGACAAGCTTGTTTTAGAGGGAAAGAACAGAAGGCAGTCTTGCAGAGCGCATCAGGAAACAACGTTATCGCCCGGATGTGGGTCGCTAACACAGAGGTTACAGGTTCAATCCCAGCAAGGCATGAGCCAGAAATGGACCCTGGAGAGTTTCTAGATCATAATCCAGTCATGTTACAAGTGTGCCCTTGACTGAAGTGCTTAACCCCAGGTTACTCCAACGGGGCTGTTCCTGTAATTAGTGTGCTGTCAGTTTGAATGAAGAGCATTAGCTAAATGGCAACTAACTACCCATGTCTATACCCTACTTTAAGGTCACATTACAAGAACCTTTCGGTGTGGTGAATTAGCATTCAGCTATATTTTTGTAAGGTATAAGTGGTTACAGTTCACTGACAGGTAACCCAGTCTAACTTTAGTTTAGTGAAAGAAGGACATGACTAGCCAATGACATTATTCCTTTTTGTGTATGTGCAGAAAGTGATAAAAAAAAAACAGGAGTATTTTTCATTACACTCACACAAGCATCATCATGTCACTGCATATTTTTTTAATCTGGATTCAAGCCATTTATAGCCAGCTATAAGGACAGACACTGCAGGTGAAAATTAGTTTACACTGCAAATCCCCAGCTGATTGATTCCATTAAGAACTGCAAACACTTTTTGTATGACACATTTTAAAAGAGTCTTGTTTGAATAGGCAAATGAGACATTATTTAATCAAATATGCACTAATTTTCATGTATTTCTAGCACAAAACTGGAACATTGGGCGTGTCGGGTTCAAACCTATTGTTTAATTTTTTACATAAATAATTTCTTTTGTGTTTGCTATGATGACTGTATGTAATCATATTATATAATGTTTTTACAGTGGCTGAGAGAGCTTAACATGCTGCAATTTAAGAAAACACATGCACTACAAAAAAGGCCAGCACATTAAGAAAAGATCTTCATCAGTTTGGCAGCAAACGTGATGCAAATCCTCACAACGCAAACACATTTAAAAAAAAGTGTGCTGCAAAAAATTTACATTTTTGCTTTAGTTTAATTATTTTACGCTTATTTAAAAATATGTATTTTAATTAAAAGACACCTGTAGATAAAGTGCAAGAAAATTCATTCATTTTATTTTCGGCTTAGTCCCTTTTTTAATCAGGGATCATCACAGTGGAATGAACCACCAACTTATCTAGCACATGTTTTACACTCTTGCATTCACACACATACACTACAGACACTTTAGTTTATTCAATTCACCTATAGCGCATGTGTTTGGACTGTGGGGGAAAACCCATGTGAACACGGGGAGAACATGCAAACTCCATACAGAAATGCCAACTGACCCAGTCGGGGCTCGAACCAGCGACTTTCTTGCTCTGAGGTGATTGTGCTACTCACTGTGCCACTGTGGCACCTCAGAAATTAAAACGTTTAATTTAATTAAACTAAAATCACCTAATAAAAAGCCAAGAAAAAAAATCTTATTGACACATAAATGAACAGCTTTTTCCCCTCCAATGTCTCAATTTAAGTTCCTGACCTGAGATCAGCGCACTCTGCTTTACGCTCGTTTAAACCTCTAAACTCCAGATTAAATAAGATTGATACAGGTTCCCGCTGTGCGCGAGTGTGATGAACGTGCTTATCATATGACTGAAGACGGAAAGGATGGGTTCACTGCTCTGTGTTGTTCAACAAGACTGTGACCCAACAGCCCACAGCGCTCGCCAAGGCTCTTCTTGTTAATCGCTTCCTGTCATTGTGTGTTAGAGGAAGGGGAGTGGAAGAGATCTGTTTTCATTTGAAATAACAGCTTGTTTGTTGAATCGTAGGCTCTGACAACCTCAAACAGCATGGTGGTCGTCTCTTTTTTAGTGTGCAGGTAGTTTTTAGGAACTTCTGTTAAACTGATAATTCATTCAAATATGTTATGAATTGGTTTGACTTTCTGTCTTCTGTTGAACACTAAATAAGATATTTTGAAGAATGTTGGAAACCTGTAACCATTGACTTTCAAAGTATTTGTTTTTTTGTGTGTACTATGGAAGTCTGTTTTTTTAGCTTTCTTCAAAATATCTTATTTTGCATTCAACAGAAGAAAGAAACTAGAAAATGTTTGTGGGAGATTAAATAGTGAAGACATTTTCATTTTTGGCTGAACTGTCCCTTTAATGACTGGACTGGATTTGTGCCTTTTCCATGCAGAAAATCAATTGGTTGAGTGTATTGCTGTGTGTAATTTTGGGGCCAATTAAGCGAATGGTTGGTACAGGAAATCCTGAGTCTGAGACGTAATTGTGATAGTCATAGTAACAGTCTATTGATCGCATCTATTGATTGTGAGAGCTAAAATCAGTAGAGGCAATTTGCAAAGACAAGAAAGCAGAAAAATGTATAGTGTGTCCTCAATTACCACCAAGAACTATAGTGGAAATTTCTCATGCATGATGATAAAGAAGAAAGATGACATGTTTTAACATGTTCTTACTGCAGCTCAAACGGTCAAAGCTTTTCTCTTGGATTTTGTCAACACAATCTCATGGCAATATGTAACTTTGTGATTTAGTGGCTGATTCGTATGAATTCGAATTCGAATTCGTACGCTTTAATTCGTACAATTTAGTACGATTTGCTCATCCCCTAATGACGGTTGGTTTTAGGTGTGGGGTTAGATGCCACACCTCTATTTTAAAAACGTACAATTTTGTACGAATTAATTCGTATGAACTCATACGAATTAGCCACTAAACTGGCAAAATGTAAAACACTTATGTTTTCTCTTGAGATCAGGCTGGATTTTGTATGAAGAGTTTATAAATACAAATTATAATTTTTTTGTTTGCCATGTAATTAAAATTCAATTGGATATTCTAACACAATGGTTCTTAACTGGTGGGTCGCGACCCAAAAAAAGTTACATTTTTAACTTATTTTGAATTTTATTTTGAAATGCGTGCACAACAACTGTACTGTTTGACATGTGCAATTTTTTATTTAATTATAGCAACAAATATGTCGAAGCGCAAGTACGATCCTGAATATGTAAAGTATGGATTTACATAAATTGACAGCAAAAAAGACTTAAAGCCTCAGTGTGTCGTAAGTAGCGAGGTGCTCTCACAAGAGAGCACGAAACCTTCTAAATAAAAACGACATTTAGAAACCAAACAACATGTTTTATTAACAGTTCAGTTTAGTTGATGGTAACTGAACCTTTTCATACCTTAACCACTGTTTACAGTATTTGTCGTTTTTACTTTGTAATATTTCTATGATTTGATACATCTTGTTAAATGACAGCAATAAAGTATTGTTTATTTGTAAGTCTTGGGGATTTTCTTATGATTTTTTTTGTCACTACTTGTGTATGCTAACAAATAAATACAAATAAATTATAAATTCTAAAATTGTATTATAGTTCCTAAAAGTTTGGTTGATGGCCATGTAAAAATGTGGGTCCCATGGCCAAACCAGTTGAGAACCCCTGTTCTGACACTTGTAAACTTTGTAGAGGAACATTCCACTTTTTGTTTGGTAGCTGTGGACTAATTTCAGTAGCTGATGTTGTTATTGAGAAAATAGCATTCATTCATTCATTCATTTTCCTTCGGCTTAGTCCCTTATTTTTTAGGGGCTGCCACAGTGGAATGAATCACCAACCATCCAGGATGTGTTTTACGCAGTGGATGCCCTTTCACCCACAACTCAGTATTGGGAAACACCCATACACTCTCACATTCACACACACACTCATACACTGAGGCCAATTTCATTAATTTATTCATTTCCCTTTGGCTTAGTTCCTTTATTCATCAGGGGTCGCCACAGCGAAATGAACCGCCAACTTATCCAGTATTTGTTTTACACAGCGAATGCCCTTCCAGCTGCAACCCAGTACCTGGAAACACCCATACACACTCATTCACACACATACACTACGACCATTCACCAATTGGCATGTCTTTGGACTGTGGGTAAAACCGGGGCACCCAGAGGAAACTCATGCTAACAGGGAGGACATGCAAACTCCAGACAGAAATGTCAACTGGCCCAGCCAGGACTTGAACCAATAACTTTCTTGTTGTCTCTGTCTTTGCACACAATATAACTACAGAAGAGTCTAACTTTAAATAGGAAAACTATCAAAATACTTTTTAAATAATGTTTGAGTCAAATGCTAATAGTCCAGTCCAATTCAATGATTTATGCTTAGCTAAGCTAAAAGGGTTCAAGATTGCTTAAATGGATTCAAAAACAGCTAAAACTCAGCTGTGTGAATGAGGGATCCTTTTAATGCTGTTTTAAAATATGTGACTTAGATGACTATAAGACAATGACTAGGATCCTATTGTTTCTCAGCAGATCAATATTTATCTAGATGAGAGGCTTCATGCCTTACGTCATGTATTAATAATCAAGGGCTAAAAATGTACAATGTAAGACAGTGGAAGACGTATTGTATTACACAACAGTCTATTTAGATGCTATTACGTTCATCAACAATCACTTGTTCTATGTGTCATATGTCATCACTGTATTACTACACATTTGCACAAAAGCAATACTTTCCAGTTCCAGTTTTTTAATCAGTATTTACATGTCCTATTAATTGGATTACGAACAGTTTAAACCAACCCTTTACAGTGACATTTTAATCAGATTTAGTTCCAGGCGGTCTTGTATTTTATGTTTGATTACAGTTTATCAATACAATGGCAAAAAAGAAGCAACATTTTTTTTAAATACATTAAAACTCATACACATTATTGTGCAGTGTGGAATATGCTCTTTTCTGTGTCTGTTTTAGGACTTGTTATTTATTTGTCTATGGGGAATGACTAGGAATAACAAATAGCAGTAAAGAGTCAAACTACTTGCTCTACAAACAACTGATTTATCATTCATTCATTCATTTTCTTGTCGGCTTAGTCCCTTTATTAATCTGGGGTCGCCACAGGGGAATGAACCGCCAACTTATTAAGCAAGTTTTTACGCAGCGGATGCCCTTCCAGCCGCAACCCATCTCTGGGAAACAACTGGTTTATGACAATGCATAAAAACAAAAGTGATATAATAAAAAACGAATAGTTTGAAACATCAGGCATAACAAGCTGTTTTTAAGTGTAAAAATCTATGGAAGTGAATGAGACCGCAAGAATCGGTCTTGAAATTCTTACGCAAATTGGGTTTGCGGATTTCATATTATATTTATTATATCTAATGAAAGGTTTTTAACTATTAAAAATGTCAATAAAAGTCACTTTGTTAAATTGCTAAGTAAATTTTAAAATACTAAAAGTAAAAGTAAAAAACTTAAAATGTCAGTTTAGAGACCAAGGTCTGATAATCCATAATCTGAACAATTGTTCATGTTGATTTATCCAATTTGTTCACCGAAATATTTTCCTCTAAATTACTAAGATGAAATAAACTATTAAGTTTGCAATTACATGTAAAAGTACAGAATTACCATTTTCAATCAACTGTCTTTTATGCAACATATACATAATGTAGAACTCATGTTTTTGATTCAATTCAATTCAGTTCAATTCACCTTCATTTGTAAGGTGCTTTTACATTGTAGATTGTGTCAAAGCAGCTTCACATAAAAGATCATAGTAAATTGGAACAGTGTCCGTTCAGTTTTCAGAGTTTAGGTTCAGTTCAGTTTAGCTCAGTTCAGTGTGGTTTAATAATCACTACTGAGAGTCCAAACACTGAAGAGCAATCCATCAATACGTAGCTCTACCGATCCCAAACCATGCAAGCCAGTGGCGACAACGGCGAGGAAAAAAAAACTTCACCAATTGGCGAAAGTGAAGCAAAAAAATAAAAAATCCTGAGAGAAACCAGACTTAGTTGGGCACGACCAATTCAATTTCTCTGCTGGCCAAACGTCTTGTGCAGAACTGCAGTCTCAGCGGCGGATGTTCCTAGTATAGCTCTATTGTTTTTTTTGTTTTTTTTTTAGATATAATGATTTTTACTATGAGTTGTAGGGTCCAGTCACCCAGAAAAGTGCTTTGGAATAAGATGCAAACCCTTGAGATGTGTTAATGAAATGTTCCGAAAGCAACTTAGAACAAAATCTGTAGAACAAAATAACATGCATGAGACATGAGCACTATGATCAAATATAACTGTTCAGTATGTTTTATATAGAGAAACAAAATAAAAAGTGCAGTTTAAATGACTTTTATTTAAACTTTCTGAACTGGAAAGACTTTTGAAAGATGTGAGTGAAAATGAATAATGTAGTGAGAAAGAATAATGTTGAGTAAAGTTACCTTTAAAAGTAAGATTTTAGGATCTTAAATCACCCTTTCAACATAAATAAATAATAAATGTGTTATTTCTTTACTTATAAGGTAAATAATCAGATTTTTTTTAAATAATGATATTTTTAAGATTGTTATATATTACTTTACCCAACAAATAATGAAGTATGTATTTATATAATAAAAAGTGATTCTCTCAAACGTGTAACCTGTTTTGAACAATGCTATCCATCCATGCAAGCAGGACCAAAGGTGATGATTTAGATTTTCAAGGAATGCATGAATGTGCCCTAAAATCGTCCAATGTAAGTTTAATGTAAATGGGAAAAATGGAGACGAACACGTCCTTAATAAATAGATATTGAAAACCTGAAGTGTCTCTCACATGGCCCGTTCAGACACTTACCCTCCTCCACACTGAAACAATAAGGGTCAGTGCTTTCTATTAGTCATGACAGCCTCTGAGCTGAGAAACAGCAGCAGAAAGAGGCACTCTGTGGGGGGCTGTTTCCTCAAAGTATCCCCTTACCCTCAAACAAAAAGCTTCTTCAGTGTGTCTGAATGAGGAAGACCCCGAGACTGAGACAAGAGACAGTGAGGACAGCTTGGGGGAATGAATCATAGTGTCTGATTTGAAATAATACTCTTTTTTCATACAAAAAATGTTTCTAAAATATTGAATTATATTCTTATTTTATTTATATATATATATATATATATATATATATATATATATATATATATATATATATATATATATATATATATATATATATATTAAAATTATCATAAGAAAGCATCAATTACTTACACATTTAATTATATTTCTAAATGACAGCATTTTTTTCTGTTTATTACTAGCAACTCATCTATATTTATAGATGAAAAAATAAAGGCCCGTTCACACCGGAACGCTTTTTGTTTACGTTTTTCGTTGATGTTTAATGCCTTGTAAAGGGTTGTACACACTGGGACGCTTTTTGTTTGCATTTATCGACAGCGTTTTTCAAAACGTTTTTCACTGGCGTCAAGCAGAAGAGTATGCAAAATCACTCCGTGACGTTAGATGGCGCTAAACAACTTTAAGCTTCCAAAACCCGCTTGTAACACAGAAGAAGAGGAAGAGAGAAAATTGACATGCTTGTTGATAGTTACTGGCAATTCAAACAAGCATTGATGATTCAAGCAGCACCTCCAGCTTTAGCGATGAAGAAATGATTATTGTTCACAGAGCAATAAGCAGCTCCACGTTCATATCGCCTCTTGGCATCTTCTTCAATGTGCGCTTGCATTGACAGTTTTGTGCTTGAGCGCCTCCAAGTGCTGTTTACTGTAACTTCAGCAGCTCCGTGCACATGAACAAAAGGGGCAATCTGATTGGTGGAGAAAGTTTTTAAGTGCCATGTCAAAACAAACAAAAAATAATAATAACGAGCATGAGGCTTTTCTTAAAAAATAGCGCTTTTATGGCTGCTGTTTTAAGCGTTGGTGTGCACGATCCCACCGGTGCCCTTTATTTAGTCACAAGGCGTTAAACGTCGACGTAAAACAGGAGCCCGCTGTGCACAGGCTTTAACTTAAAAAAAGCCGTCAGTGTGATCATGCACACCAATGCGCAAAACACCAGGCAAAAAAGAAACATTTTTAAAGAAACGTCTCATGCTCGTTTTTTTTTTTACATTTTTTTTTATGCGCACGTTGAAACCTTCTCCACCTTTCTAATTGGCACTTTTGTTTACGTGCACAGAGCCGTTGAAGTTACAGTACACACTACTTGGAGGCGCTCAAGCACAAAACTGTCAATGCGAGCGCACATTGAAGATAATGGCCAGAGGCCATGAACGTTGAGCATACCATCCATGCTTGTTCGAATTGCCAGTAACTTTAACAAGGCTACACCCAAAACCACCTACTACTCAGTAGGTACTGCATTTGAATTTAAACGTACTACTCGGCCATTAGAAAAGTAGGTTCTATACAGTATGAATTTGAGTAGTATGAATGGAATTTAGTACTACATCTGCCATTTTGTCATCATCCCGTGACCTACCTGTGTCAGTTACGTCGCTTCACTCCCATTCATGAATTCTCTTGCGTGGCATCATGGGATAGCACAGCATGCATGGGATGCGCACCTCAGAATCTCACTGGAAGTAGGTAGTCATCCGGGTACTTCTCGCATACTAGTTTTCGAATTCTATTAATTTGGACATACTACTCAACTTGCATACTGAATTTAGTGTACTATAGAATGAAAGTATGCGGTTTCGTATGCAGCCCAAGTGTGTCAACTTTCTTCTTTTTCTGTGTTACAAGTGGGTGTCAGAAACTTAAAGTTGTGTAGTGCCACCCTTCAGGTCTTTCTATTTTTATCAAGCGCCATCTAACGTCAAGGAGTGATTCTGCTCGACGCCAGTGAGAATCGCTTGAGCTTGAATGCAGAAGAACATTTTGAAAAACACTGACAAAGCCTCCTGGTGTGACGAGCCTAAAATGTCATATATTTTTTTCCTCAGCAAACAATAGCAATTTGTCTAAAATTTTAGCATTTTTTCTGTCTGGTCATAAGAAAGTTGTGATCTGTTTTTTTTTTAAATGATCCTCTACTCTGTGATCTTTTTGTGGCTATTTTCAAATTAAATTATTACAAAATTGCAAATGAATTTTTGCTAAAATAAAATCTAGGTTAAAAAAACTCCTTGATAGATAGTTATAAACACAATAACGACAAACAAGGCCATTATTCACAGCTCTCCTTAGTCAGTCCTGGCCTTTGTCTACAAACCCCAGCCAACACTTTTGGCAAGTGTGTAATCATTCCTCTGTCTGCATAATTCAAACGTGGCACACATGAATTATGCACACGGTGGAATGATTAGCGTCTGGATTTAGCATTGAGAAAAATAAACACTGCACAGTTTTCATTTGTGAAGGACTCTCCAAGGTTATGTATTTCATTGCTCTGGAGTGCCTTTAAAGTAATGGAGAAATCAGCGGAAGTTCAGTGCCCTCCATTAATACTGGCACCCTTGATAAATGTGAGTAAAGAAGGCTGTGGAATAATGCTAATCTTTCGCTTAAAATATTAACCAAACACTCTGCTCTCATTGGGTATGTTTACATAGATACATCAGTAATCTTATTATTAAGATTATTATTGTTAACCTTATTCTGAATAATACAATATTATAATTACATGAGTTGCTTTTAGAATATTCTTGTGCTCCAATTTAGCATCTTATAGATTCCTGCAGAATTTCACATATCAACATTTAATTCTTTTTGGTTATGGTAGCATTTTAATTTAATGAAAGCCTCAAAATTGTTTGTTATACTATACATATAACAGCTGAAATACATTCTTCAACAAAGGCTCACAGACAACCCTTTTCTTTTAAGTTTTATTTTTGAAAATACTATTGGTTGGGCATAGGGAAAGGTTTAGCCCCGCACTATAAAAAATATATGTAAATTATCAATTTTCCACATTTTGTTATTTATGGTTTTGTTTTTTCATGTTTATTTATACTTTTCAATTGCATTATGGGACCTTGACCTTTCTTCCAACAACTTTTAACTTTGAAAAGTTTGAAAACATAACTTTTAATAGTTTAAAGTGATATATTGTCTGGGTTGGTTTTGTATATTACGGTACATAAAATATTGTAATAAATATTTTCTGTTCTTTTACTTACTTATTTTTCTATGTATTATTTCTTGCACATTATATTATTTCAAACTACTATAATGTCAATAAAAATCCCTTTGTTAAACTGTAGAGTTAAATTTTCAACATCAAAAGTAAGCAGAGCAGAGATTAAGGTCCCATAATGCAATTCACAACCGTAAATAAACCGAAAACACTTGTGAATCACATACGGAAACTGTTAATTAACCAATATTTTTTTTACAGTGTGTCTTCTCATGGATGTGTACAAGAATGCGAAACATAAAACAAAACATAAAATGCTGTTCACAGCAGATGCAGAATGTGCAAATAAACTGCGATATTCGCACGTAAATAGACATGAGAACATTTCAAGTTTACTTGCTTCATTCGCGTGTCAAATTTGCTTCATTTGCGCATCAAATTTACTTCACAATAGATGCAGATTTGTGTCATGGGCAGGGTTTCTGTTTTCCTGGTGACTCTAGCTTTGTTGCTAAAAGGTTAACATGGATTATATTGAGAAAGTAGCTCTGCTCTGTGCTTTAGGAAGACTGAAAAACAGATCTGATGCGTTCGGCATCGTGTAGTCTAGTCCACTAGTCCATCGTCTAGTCCTTTCAGAGGTGCACCCAGCTCTGTGAGTTTAACAACTTCAGAAACTGTACCTAGATGACTGAAGCTTACAGCGGTGTTGAAAGACTAAGCCAAGCCCAGTTTAATGAGCTGTTGTCCGGTTTCAGCAAGAGGATTTCCCCTTGGGACACCAACAACAACAGCTACGTCATAATAATGCCCCTACAAGAGCAAGCTCCTGATTGGCTAACGAGTTGCAAATGTCTGCTAAAGTTTTAATTTTTTAACTCAAGTGATCAAACGCGCAAAGTGCTCAACTCACGCCATTCACGCCTCATCATTCATACAAATTAAATGTATGAATTATAAACAAAAAAATCCTCCGAAAGAAATAATAATAAATAATAATAAAAAATTAAATAAAAAAAATTAAAGAAACTCTTTAAAAATATATAAATGAGCAAGTTTACGATAAGAGCAAAAAAAAAAAAAGTGAAAGTTCACATTAAGAAGTCAATCTTTCCTCTTTCCAATTAATTACTGTGTATTAGATCTGACATTAACTGAACAGGGTAAGCCTTTGATATAGTCTGAAACAGGGTTCCAGGTCTTGTAAAAAGACTTGAGAGATTCTGCAAGTAAACA
The DNA here is from genome assembly GCF_052040795.2 of Danio rerio. NCBI lineage: Eukaryota > Metazoa > Chordata > Actinopteri > Cypriniformes > Danionidae > Danio > Danio rerio. The sequence continues at coordinate 40,009,857 of NC_141036.1, read as the reverse complement.
TCCTAATTTCTCAAGTTTTATGTAACTAAAGATTTCTCAGATCCACATGTCATTTGACAGAAGAATCACCTGTTTCCATTTGATAAGAATGGCTCGTCTAGCTAAAAGAGTAGATAAAGCAATAACCTGGTGAGATGCAACAGTCAAATCAACTCTCTCTGAAATACCAAAAAGGGCGTTAAGAAATTAAATGCTAAAAATCTTCTTTGCTCATATGTACAACTGTGCCAACATTAGTGGAGGACACTTCTGAATGCAATCTCTTAGGTGTAAACCTGCTGGGTAAAATGTAGACAGATACGTAGACAGTGATCTGTTAGAGACCAGAAGGTGCTGATATTGAGATATAATGACACAGTTGAGAAGTGCTGTGTTGGGTAAACACAGGAAGGGCCTCATTGTGGAGAGAACGAAAGAAAGAAAGAGACGAGGAGGGGTGAGAGAAGACAATAAAGCCCGGAGGAGGAGTGTGCCAGCAAGCTGGTGTTGGTGCGCCTCAATAAAATGCAAGGGGCTTCAGGCAGGACACAAGCCAGGGCTGACTGCCTATTGTATGAGCGAGACGGTCCCCAGAGAGAAACCTCACACATACACATACACACACACACACACACACACACACACACACACCCTAAAAACTAACAAAAAAAACATCTTGTCCCACTGAAGAATGAAGAATGTGACAAACTGAAGCTGAGGACAGGCCACTGGTCAGAGCAGCATGGACCCTTATATACAGAACGTTCATATACTTACAAACAATGGACAAACAATACACAGACTGAAACACATTGTTTGTCTTTGATTAGACCTGTTGGCGCAGTAAATCAAGAAGGTTGCGAAGATTACATCAAAATATAACAGTTGACTTGGAAGGGGTGACTTCACTGTAACTGATTACTCAATTTATTTTTAAAAAAGGGATTAAAGCTGTTGCCTTAAAAGTGACAAATTGACTTTGCTTAAAAAATTGAGTAAACCAGTTGTAACAAGAATTGAAATTCAGAAAAGCAGTTTCTCCTTCCTTGAACAAGTTGCAAATGCTTTTGTACATCCAAGCAAATTCTCTGATGTTTCCTACATGATCAGTTGCTTATGTCATGTTGATCAAACGTATTATTTTGGTCTCTATTGAATAGTCTCACCGCCATTAACCTCTAATCGTTTGTTCATGGCATAAGTCATGCAAAATTTGCTGAACAAGTTGTCATTATATTTTGTCATAATGAATTTTTCTCAACTTCTTTTCTAAATCTGCCTACGATTGGTAAATTTCTCCCATGTGATCTTGACTTTTTTATTGAAGTGGCATCTGAAAGGAGATCAAAGAGTTCACATTTAGGTAGATGTAATATTGTAATATATCACTTTTTACCCAACATAGGCACAGGCATCTGGTGGATGTATTTTTAGTCATGAAATTATAAAGGCACATTGTTTGCTAAGTACATTAATTGTTGTTTATTTGTGATTAGATGGAAGGCGAATGTTATCTTTGTAATATTTTCGATGGAGATTTTTTTTATAGTTTTGTATTTTTATAGTTTCTATTTAAATGAATTCTGTTTCACTTTAGTTTTAATTCGTTTTTTTGTGGTTTTAGTATATTTCAATGTACATTTTTGTATGTTGCTTTGGTAAGTAGCTAAAATAAAAATTTTAGTTTCATAACTGTTTTGGTTAACAAAAATGTTGTTTATGGTTTCAGTTTAGTTAATGATATTATTGATATCATTAGCTAAAATCTGTATTATTTTGTTTAGTATTATGTATTAACAATTTTTTATTTTGTACTTTTTTTAAAGTAAATTGAATATATCAAACAGGCTTTAGTATTACAGTTTTTCCTCAGTGGCTTTGGTGCATTTCTCAAAACCCTATTTACGTTTGCACAACAGTTAATGCATTTCTCAATACACTTAGTACAAACTGCAAAACCTAGTTGATAACCTGCAAAGGCGTGTCACATGCTCAAAATGGAGAGCTAATTCCTCAAAAGCAAGTATTAATGTCAATGAAAGTGTCAGTGTCATCAAGATGAAAAGTCCTGACACCATTGTTTATGAACAAGATAGTCAAATGGCTTTGTCATGTTTTCATTTTGACAGTTTACTCTGTTAATGTTTTCCAATGCAAAAAAAGTCAGATTTTGGTGAAACTTCCTGAAAACGCTCAAGACAGCTCTATATACTGTTTGCACAGTCATTTGAAAACTACAGTAAAGTTAGACATCACTGCATTTAGTGAGGCATCTGAGTACAAGACTCTGAATATCTATTTTTCACATGTTTACTGCATTTGCTCTTTGCAATTCTAATTTATTCACAGCATTGTGCAAAATAATAAAAACGCCTTTATTTACAACAAACATAAACTTTTTGGGGGTAGAGCTGTGCACCACTGTAAACAATATTGCTGAACATATTGGAACTGAACCTACAACATACACTGGTCTGTAACTCATTTATGAAATTGTTCACATTAGAAGACATTTTCAGGAAAATAAAGATTTAAGTTTAATAAAATTAGCTTGACAAATTTTGATAACTAGTTCAACATTTTTGTATGTAATGACTATGTAATGCAATTGTAATGAATTTGTAAGTAATGCAATGAGCACTGTTAGTTTCATATGGAATGATTATTCAGCATTCACAAGTTTAGTTCATTTTGATTAATTTTAAGCAAATGATAATGTTATAAAACAGCAGAGAGTTGTATGGAAGCTGTTGTACATCCAAAAGCATTTGCAATTTGTTGGAGGGAACAAGAAACTGCTACTATGGTGTGCACAAATTAATAATTGTTTTGAGAAATGCATTAACTGTTGTGCAAATGTCAATAGTGTTGTGAGAAATGCACCAAAGAGACTGAGAAAAACAGTATTAATTGTAGTAAAATTAAATACAGTGATCTGCATATGCTGGTCTAATATTAAGTGACATGATTCACTTTCATCTTATTTAACCAGCATCCAATGCAGTAATGAACATTAGCATGGACAGCAGGGCCGTTTAAGAGGCAGCTCAGTCCAGCTCCATCAGGCCTCAGGATAAGATTTGAGGGCTCCTGTGGTGCGTCTGTATCTGTGTACTCAGGTGACTGGACTAATTACTTTCCCTAAGGCATGCACTGTAAACGACAGGCAATCACTGCACTGGATAACAGGAAACAGCATATCTCAAAGAGAGAATGAAACCTCTCAGATATGTCACTAAAACCCTCTTCTTTCATCTGAACAACATTGCAGAGTTGTCAACTTCTGATGCCCAAAAATGTTCATGACCTCAAGACTTTTTGAATCACTGCAATGCTCTTTTAGTTGGTTGTCCTGAATTTTCAATAAACAAACTTTGAATTGTTCTAAATGCAAACACTAGAGTTTTCATACCAGGTTAAGAAAATACAGTTACTATATTTACAGTCATGTCTCAGGAAAAAACATTACCAGTGTGCAAAATATGTAAACAGTGTGGGAATGTGGAAAAAATCTGAAAACGTGTTTAAAATCAGGTGAGGGCTTCTCTTTTTCTGGATTGCTTCTTAAAACTGTCGGTTGGGTTTAGGGAAAGGCGAGGGTGGGGTTATCGGTCTGTCAGTTGGTCAGACAGAAAATCAGTATATTGACTTCAGCCTCTGGTGGATTTATGTGAAAACAGCAGGCGCGAATAGCTCTCAGCGGACGCTGGTGGGTTTGCGAAAACAAAAACGTTATTTTATTTTTTTACGTATTTTGCTCTCTCCAGAATGTATATAGGGGTACGTAATCAGAATGAGCATTGGTTGCATCAATTACTGCTTCCATAGTGACTTCTAATAACCACATTACTCTTAATAATAAAGTATAATCATGCTTTATTGTTGTAAAGCTGCTTTAATTTGATATTAAATGAAAGAACCCTGATCACAGTATTATCAGAGAATACCAAAAAAAAAAAGTCCACGCAACCCCCTCTTAAAGTTCATAACTCTCCACAAGCAGCTGCTGCTTCTGAATGTGATGCTCGAGTGTTCGCTGTCTCCAGATTGGATGTCCTCGTCTTATGCTTCCTCTGGGACGTCGGAGCAGAAGTGTGGCCTCATTGTCAGTTGCATGCTGTCTCAGTGAGGCAGGTCTCAATGAGCCTCTTTGAGCTGTTCCATTGTAGGAGACAGCTGGCCCCCCTGTTACTTCTGCCCTCACTGGGGGGCAAAGGGCACCCGGCACCAGGGGATTGTGTTTCCCTGTCTCATTCATCTCCATTGAGAGAGAACGGCTCCCTCTCTCTGTCTGGGTCTCTCAGAATGACACATTGTTGTTGAGCAGATGACGAGGGTTTGCGCCACAGGCTCAGGAATGTGTGGCATGACTAAAGACTTTTTCATGTTTGGTGGCTGAACATCAGTGAGGCCTATTCACAACATGTGGCCAAATTCGGTTTGGAAAAACCCAAAAGATTATAAAGTCAAACAATGGATCTCTATGAACATTGGGAAACTGTACTAGGATGAATCGGCATTTGTTTACTCTGAGGATAGGGTGTGTTTTGTTTTGGATGTCAGTTCATTTGGGTTTTCAGAGTTGTTAGTAGCACACTTAAGCCACTATTGTGCCGAATGGTGCTAGTTGTATTTCCACATGAGCCTGCTATGGCGGAGCACGATTACAAACCATTCTTGAACTGGAATTTCTAGGCATGGTTTGACAACCCCATTGAGCCGTGCTGGTAATGGGCATGTGCCTATTGGAAGGTATAGGTACAGGTGTAGCTTGGAAAAAAACTGTATACAAATCTATGAACTCCGTTTTTACAAAGGGAATTAAGTAAAAAAAAGAACTGAAAATCAGATATACATCTTAGGGATGTCAGCTTTTAAGCTTGTCCAGCAATATCTCAGCAATATTAGTTTAACTCCGAATGGTGCAGGCTTTTGTACCAATGTCTGGGATATGTACCTTCCCTCAAGACAATGTCACTAAGGTATGATAACTATGTAAAAGCTGAGAAACCACTTGGAGCTTTCTTTATACATACAGTATTTTATAAAGCGGAAATATTTAATCATCGTCTAAAGCACTGTTTATATTACATTTGCACTGTATAATATTAATAATAATAATAATAATAATAATAATAATAATAAAAATTATAATAATAATAATAATAATTATTATTATTATTATTATTGTTGTTATTATTATTATTATTATTATTATAACAATTCTAACCCAGGCTCATTCTGAAAATGTAGACCGGTTGTTTCTGGAGGTCGCAAAATATGTCCCGGGAGGTACATATTTTTGCAGTTTTTGTTTTCGTGAAACCGCGAGAGGCCACTGTGTGCACTTTTTTGCATCTCAAATGTCTCTCGCGAGTGCCGTTTGCGGCCGCACTGTTCTCGCGTAACCCCACCAGAGGCCGCTGTCGACTGACTGGATGACTGAATGATTGACTGTGCCATCGGCCAATCACCCGACCCACCCTCCTTTTACCAATCAATTTTACCGATTGACTCGCCCACCCGCTTACTTCCCTAAACCAAACCGATGGTTTACAAAAGCCTTTAGAAAAAGAAAATCCCTCATCTGATTTTTACCACGTTTTCGTATTTTACCACATTCTCAACCTGTTGTTCACTCGTTCATTTTATTTTTTGGATTCTGTTTTTGTCTTCATATTTCTGGAACTGCTTTCCCTGTACTCGAACCCTGTCGTCGTCATGGTCAACTCCTCTCTGCACCTCAAGTCCGCCAACGTACACGACGAGCTAACTGGACAAACTGGTTGCGGCAGGAAAGCCCTCCACACAGATGTAGGTGGTCAGCCGGTAAGCGTCAAAAGTAACGGCATCATACCACCCCATAGCGTTTGCTTAAAATAATTCAATGCAGCCATACGTACCTCCGGCTACATAATTAGCAGTCTCCAGAAACATCCGCAGAAATATGTTGTCAGAATGAGCCTGTGTTGAACAATTTCTTATTGTCATTTATATACTGCTTTTCTGGACACTCAAAGCACTTTCTACCTGGATGACGCGATGGCAGCCATATTGCGCCAGACCACACTCCACACACCCGCTGATTGAAGCAGAGCCAATTATGATATGTGAATGATTAGGAGGCATTACTAATTAAGACACAGACTGATGCATTTGTACATTTACTTAAACACATTTAGCTCTTTTATCCAAAGTGACTTACTAGTGAGGATAAAAGAAGCACTTCAAAACATCATAAAGAAGCAGTATAAAAAATTATATGACAAGACTAGTTAAGTTTTTCTCTCTCATTTTCTTTGCCCTCTTTCTTTTTCAAAGCATATGGAAAGAAGTGTCCTGCAGGTGGTTTGTCAAGCCCACTCACCAGTATGGAACACACTCATAGTTGCAACATAGGCTCATTCTGAAAACGTAGCCCTATATACATTTCTAGAGAGCATGAATTATGTAGCCAGAAGTACATATGGATGCATTTCATCTTTAAAACAAAAGCTATGGGGCAGTATGATGCCGTTCCTTTTCGCGCTTAGCAGTAGACTGCTCACCTACGTATGGACTGCTTTCCTGCAGTTACCAGTTTATCCAGTTTGCTCACCATGTATGTCTAAGACGCAAAGAGAGGAGTTAACCACAATGAAGGAGTTTGAGTCTGGTGAAAAACATTTCCAGAAAGCAGGTAAGACAAAAACAGAAGCCAAAAATAAAATTAAAGAGTAAATAACAGGGTGAGTATATGGTAAAATCTGAAAACGTGGTAAAAGGAGAGTGGGTCAGACAATCAGTTAGTCAGTCAGTTAATCAGTCAGTCGACCGCGGCCTCTGGTGGATTTATGTGAGAACAGCAGGAGCGAATGGCGAGAAATTTTAAAAGGTGTCTGGGGCATATGGAGAGGAAAAGAATGTGTCTCCTGCAGGTGTTTTGTCAAGCTCACTCACCTGTCTGAAGCACACTCAGAATTGGACAATGTTTTATTTTTATCACAGCTCCGCCAGCGGGGGTGGTTGAGCTCAAGTGCATCAAAATAATATTTAAAAAAAGCAAATCAGAAGCATCTTTTAGGGAGCAGAACCTGTCAGGCACTAGAGAACATTTGATAGGGCAGAACATTTGATGAGAAACTGAAGTATAAGGTGACATCAATTTTGGGGCCCTTAGAATCGTTCTAACTTTTTCCCCCTAGCGGCGCCACTGCTAAAGACTTCCATACTTACTAAAATACAAAAAAAAAAAAACTTTATTTTGATTTCACCGGGATTTTAAAGATTTTATAACCTAACCCTTTGCATTTCTTATCTACTTCCTGACCCCCCAGAGCTAGACACATAAACACACTGATATGCCAGTCTCTCCCATAAGCCGAGGAGGTGAGTCTGCTGAGAATCTGTGTGTCAGAAAAAGCGTGAAGCAGCCGAGTGACCAAACTGGGGTATTTGAGCTATTTTAAGTCGTCCATGTCCGTCCCTCAGATCAGCTTCCAAATATAGCTCCTCTACATCGAGCTACGCAAAACAAGGCTCCTGCTCCTGGGCTCAAATCCACTTATATAATGTCGTCCTTATTCAAGAGCGGCTCAATCTCTCCATCTGGGGCTGATTCTGATGCCACCCTCCCTGTTTGCTTTGCAGGAACTTCATTCTGTTCTGGCCCCTGCATTTATTTACGTCCCGCTGCCAGTGCAAGGTCAATTGCCTGTGACACATGTTTTGAGAAATGACAGTGTAGGAGGATTGTTTGCTTCCATTTGGATGCGAAGAGCAAATTTAGAGAAAAACAAACTGGGTGCAGCCCAGAGGCCGCCCTCAGTATCCTGTCATTTTTGAGTACAATGGGAGCGGGGAAGTTGGAGATGATTTCCAGAGCTTTTTTAGAGCTGCATGTTGTCGTGTCGCTGGGCTCAGAGGCTCCGGCTAAGATTAAATTCTCATTTAGCCAGGGACAATGTCCTCTGTGTGAAGCCGCTGGTCAGAGAGATGATAATAGAAACTATCTGTGCCTTCTGTTTTCCATCATCTGGACCATGCAGCTCTCAAACACCTGCACCGCTGGCCAAATGTACAAACTGAAGAATATTGTAATATTTGTGTGTGTGTGTGTGTGTGTGTGTGTGTGTGTTGGTTTCTGCTTTGTAAATAACATTAAAATATAAAAAAGGATTAAGAAACAGGTTAAGTTCAGCTTAAAGAGACAGTTACGAAAAAAAAGAATATTCTGTCATTATTTACTTACATTTTACGTTACGTTTTCACGTTTCTTTCTTCTGTTGGACACAAAAGAATGTTTTGAAGAATGCTATTATAAAGCTTTTTTATAAGCATAGAACATTATGTTATATAGTATTATATTAGTGTTTGTTTTGACTTACATGGAAGTCAGTGGTTACCGGTTTTCAGCATTCTTCAAAATATCTTCTTTTGTGTTCAACTAAAGAAATAAACTAATAGGTTTGGAGCCACTCAAAGAGGATTAAATAGTGAGCAACTGAACATTTATGAGGCTAAATATCCCATTAATTTAGATTTTCAGTTTATCAAACTTATTATATTTTGTACAATTAACTGAACATTTAAGTGATATAAACATTATTCAATTTATTTTACTATTTGATTCATTACAAAGTGAATATAGCATTTAAATGTTAGATCACAGAGAAATGATTGAAGTGATTTAATGATTCCAAATAAAATTTAATAATACATTTATTTTTTTCATTCTTAATTTTTGGTTATTGTTTTAAAAATATATGTATGGCAAGTAGACAAATAAAAAATGTAATAGACAAATTAGCCAGTGGATGTTGTTTTATTTTCAACCCAGGCTCATTCTAAAAATGTACCGCTATATACATTTCTAAAGAGCACCAAATACATCCCAGGAGCTACGTTTATTTGCAGTTTTTTGTTTTCATGAATATGCTAGAGGTCGCTGTGTATGCGAGATTTCAGATCTCAAATTTCTCTCCCGAGTGTAATTCGCTCCTGCTGTTCTCGCGTAAATCCACCAGAGGCCACTGTCGACTGACTGACTAAATGACTGACCGATTGACTGACCCACACTCCTTTCCTAAACCCACCCAATAGTGTTTCAAAAGCACCGATTGACCTGTCCACCCACTTCTGTAAACCCAACCGACAGTTTTAAAATGCAAGTCAAAAAAAAGAAAAGCCCTCACCTGATTTTTACAACGTTTTCAGATTTTACCACATTCTCACACTGTTATTGACTTGTTTATTTTGTTTTTTGACTTCTGTTTTTGTCTTACCCGCTTTCTGGAAACCAACCCGAACCTTGTCATCATGGTCAACTTCTTTCTATATCTTAAGTCCGTCGACGCACATGGCGAGCAACTGGACAAACTGGTAACAACAGGATAGCTGTTTATACAGTGGAAAGCTGTCAGCTAGTAAGTGCAAAAAGGAATGGTCATACCGCTCCGTATCGTTTAAAGACGAAATGCAGCCATACGTACCTCTGGCTATATAATTCATGATCTCCAGAAATGTATATAGGGCTGCGTTTTCAAAATGAACCTATGTTGTTGTTGTTTTTTTGTTTCCGACACTAGTAATAGCAAGGACAAAACAACTTTTATGTTTTTAAGAAATATACAATCAAATTTGCCTTTCCCATAGGTTCTGTATTGACTATAGTTTATTGTATTAGTACTTATTATCCTATTTCCTTAGCTACTACACAGAACTCCCTAGCAGCACCATAGCAACACCATCCAGCACACATTTTCATTTCACATCTTCTATAGCAGTGAATTTTGCATACCTCACAAAAAAAAACTATAATTTAGAATTTTAAAAAAATTCTATTTTGCAGTCACGACAGACTGTGATAGAGCCTAACATTTTGTATTACATTATTCCTCATGGGTGAAGCAGTGGCGCAGTAGGTAGTGCTGTCGCCTCACAGCAAGAAGGTTGCTGGGTTGCTGGTTCGAGCCTCGGCTCAGTTGGTGTTTCTGTGTGGAGTTTACATGTTCTCCATGCATTCGCGTGGGTTTCCTCCGGGTGCTCCGGTTTCCCCCACAGTCCAAAGACATGTGGTACAGGTGAATTGGGTAAGCTAAATTGTCCGTAGTGTGTGTGTGTGTGTGTGTGTGAATGAGTGTGTGTGGATGTTTCCCAGAGATGGGTTGCGGCTGGAAGGGCATCCGCTGCGTAAAAACTTGCTGGATAAGTTGGCGGTTCATTCATGACCCAGGATTAATAAAAGGACTAAGCCGACAAGAAAATGAATTATACCTCATTTTATGTCCTCTTGAAGGAATTCTTACTGTAAAAATGTAAAAAGGACACTCCTCTGCCTATTTACACAGCATATATCTTTCATTCTTTTAAAATAAATTATACAAGTCTATTGTACAAGTGTTTCTGCCATCCTCAATCTCCCTTACAAACAAAAAAGCCTGCATGAGAAGCTCACAGCTGTGCGTGTTAATTCATATGGAAATTATGTTACTTGCCAACATAAAAAACAAATGTTTGGCTTAATTCTGCAGTAGGAGATCTTAAACGTTTTGTGTGTGACATGTAGTAGTTTGTGCCGTGCCTCTGACAGACTCCAGAGCAGCTCTTTTGTCTTTCTCCGTATGCAGGTGCAGTGACTGGAGAAACGGCTTTGATGCAGGAATATCTTTTGTCTGTCGGAGGTTTGTTGATTCTGGGCTTCTGGCCGCAGTATCGTCATCATTGTGACGCTGCAGTTTTAGTGGGGGGAGCAGCTGGGAGGATCCGTTAAACAGGCACCTTTTGTGGATCAGCTGTTTGTGTCAGTGCTTTGTGGATCTCCATTGACTCTCCCTCCTCCTTTAAGCCAGAGCAGAGAGCCGTTTTGACATGCTAATGCTAGGTCTGCGATGCACAGCCCAGCTGGAAAGAGAGAGAGATTGAAAAAAATACTTTTGTGTTGGCACTGTCGCGTCACAGCAAGAAGGTCGCTGGTTCGAGTCTCAGCTCGGTCAGTTGGCATTTCTTTGTGGACTTTGCATGTTCTCCCTGTGTTCAAGTTAGTTTCCGCCAGGTGCTCTGGTTCCCCCACAGTCCAAAGACATGTGCTGTAGGTGAACTGGGTAAGCTAAATTGTCCATAGTGTAGTTGTGTTTGTCCTGGTCCTCCAGATTGGAGGTTGAGCATTGGGCTAACACCTCACCTCATAAAAACTAGATGTTACGAAACACCAATACGGTGCGGCTAAATATCAACTTCGTTATAAAATGGCCCTGAAGGTAAGTAAGATCTTCAATGGAACTATAAAAATTTTAATAAAAGAGTATTCTGGATATGGCGGTACCAAAAAAAAATTATAATAATAATATTATCATAATCTAAACCCAGTTCAAGCTTATGTTTCCATCTTGTTTATCTGATCCTTTAGCCTATATTGACCTATAGTCAAATTCAGACATTGACAACTAAACCTCTTTTCCCAACATATTTGAAACCAAAAATAAACACGTCTATAGAAAAAGATTCATTAAAAATTAGAGCTGTTAAAATTAGTGCGTTAATGCATGCAATTATTTTGAAATATTTAACGCGTTAAAATCAACACAGTTGCAGTTTTTTTAATTTACTGTTGTGGCCGACGTGTGTTTAACAAAAGAAAGAAAAATGGATAAGACCAAGGAAGCACTTTTAGAAGGAAAGTTTCTGTATAAAATAAGTAATGTCACATCACCAGGCTATCCAGCGTTTCCTCCATTCATGTAATTTTGGATTTTTCATTTTTAATCTTTAGATTTTCAGCAGTTCACTCTCATTCAGCAACATATTGTTCTTGCCTCATGACAATTACTGGATGGAAATATGAAGTAAAGACTGCTGGAAGAGTGTTGTTTAAATGGAATTTGAAAAAGCATGGCGAACAGAAAGAAAAACCTCTGCCTTTCATGAATTGGGTGGACCTTTACGGTAATCAAAAATCACTGTTTACATGGTAGACTCTTAATCAGAGTATTATCTTAATCATAAAATCGGAGTATGGGTGTCCATCTAAATGAACTCAGTGAAAGTGGCAGATGATGTCGCAAGCTGTTAAAGACAGCCTATTCCTCTGCCTTTAAGTTGATTCCATGCGACCTCAAATGTTTCATTAGTTTGACGTGTTTCCCCCTACATGCAACTTTTGTAAGTTGCTGTGTCAGAATCCTTGCTTGTAAAATAAAGCCATACTTTAGAACACTTAGTTTAGGCAAATTTGATGAACGCAATCGTGCATGTTAATGAATCTGAAGGGAGTTGCTTAACGGGTGCGTGTGTGTGTGTGTGTTTGCGTGTGTATGTTTCCTAGCAACAAGAGCAAATGCCTGACATTGCTGACGGTGTGAAAGGCCTCTTTAAGGCATTCTATATGTATTCTATAGTCTTTGCAGTGTCCGTATCCCTCAAAGCTGTTTATAATTAAATGTTTAGAGATGGTGTGACCAAAGTCCCTGTAAGAATTCTATAGTCTTTGGTACCTGCCTTTGATGTACCCCTAGGCCACATTTTCCCCTAATAATGTCAAAAGACTGGACTGTCTTAACAACTGGCTAAATGTTAAGGAGGACTAAGCAAAATTGTTTCTACTTTATAAGTAATGTTTTCAACTCGCAATACAACTTTACAATGAGTACAATTGTTTGTATTCAACACTTTTTTATTATTATAAGTTTCCATTTTCCATATTTGCAATGCCTGTATTTTAGATTGTTTTTGTAGTCCACTTAGAATCCAACATGGAAATTGTTTTTGGTTGTTATTGGCATTGATTGTTTTGAAATTCAAATGACACCCACATGCTTGTGGTTTTATTTCTGTAATATGGCTTTTTGCGATTAATCATGATTAATAAAAAAAGTGTGATAATTAATTATTTTTTTGATTCAATTGACAGCCCTAGTAATAAACCAAACAGTTTTTTCAATCTAAAACAATCGATACATGCATGAAAAACAATGCGTGTGTTTGTGTGTGTGAGAGGGAGAGGGAGAGAGAGAGAGAGAGAGAGAGAGAGAGAGAGAAGCGTGCCTCAGTCAGGGATTATGGAAATGATCCTGGGTCTTTTTTAGGCTCTTTTTTTTTCAAGCTTGATGCTGTACTTGAGCTGAGAGTCTGGGTCAGCTTTAAAAGCTTGTCATGTATGTTCACAGATCAGAGCGCAGTATGCTAAAATCTTAAAGGCAACTAAAAGCTTTATGTTTCTGTTTGTCAGAACGTAATACAGTATGTGGTAAGTGGGAGTGTGCAAATCTTTTGTTTCACAACAGGAAACCTATTTGAGATGTTGGAGGTCTTTTTTACTGATGTTTTTGTTGCAGTGCACATTAGAGTTTAAAAGAAACTGGCGTGCCTGGTTGACAGCTTAACACAATTAAACTGAAATATTAATCTATTTATTAATTGAATAACAAACGGACTAATTGTTAATGATAACATAATGTTGTAGTCGAACAATTATAATATTTCAATAATAAAAGTATTCATTGTTTATTATTTGCTTAATAATTAGTATTATGGTGACACGGTGGCTCAGTGGTTAGCACTGTCGTCTCACAGCAAGAAGAATGCTGGTTTGTGTATGAGTGTGAATGTGAGAGTGTATGGGTGTTTCCCAGTACTGGGTTGCAGCTGAAAGGACATCCACTGCATAAAAGATAAGCTGCAAAAGTTGGTGGTTCATTCGCTGTGGCGACCCCTGATAAATAAAGGGACTAAGCCGAAGGAAAATTAATGAATGAATAATTATTATTATTTACTAATTATTATTACTTGCTTAATAGTTTTTTAGAATTGCTTATTTCTAATGACTTCTGTTTCAATCATTATTATTTTTTTATTTATTAATTATAGATATTGATATTTTAATAGTTGTATTAATATCTTTGTTACTCATAGGTAGATTCTTTTTGCAGCAAAGTTTGGCATTTGATACAAACAATTAACTCACACATATACACATACAAAAGTGCTTTATAAAATATTACAATTAATTCAGAGCAACAATAGAGGACGGGATATATATACTTTTAAATTTGTATTATTATTATTATTATTGTTGTTGTTGTTGTGGTTATTTTTATTTTTTACTGCTGTATCGTTGTCCTTTAAATATTATGAGATCATACAACTGCATTTATAAATGTAAAAAATCTATAATAATTTAACTGTAATATTAATAATAATAATAACGTTGTAGTTTAATGATTGTAATATTTTAATGATAAAATGAATGATTGTTTATTTTTTACTTGTAATAATTATTTTTACTGTATTAAATAATAATAATAATGATAATAATAATAATTATTATTATTTATTTTTTTCTTCTGAAATTTCCCTTTTAGTCTTATATATAGTTTTATCTTATATATTTAGTATTATATATATATATATATATATATATATATATATATATATATATATATATATATACACACACACACTTTATTTTTATTTATTGTTATTATTGTTGTTGTTGTTGTTGTTTTTAATGCTGTGTTGTTGTCGTTCAATTACTATGAGATTATACAACTGCATTTATTAAAAAAAATCGATAATGAATTAACCGTATAATAATAATAATAATAATAATATAAAGTTGTAGTTGAATAGCTGTAATATTTTAATAATAAAATGATAGATTTATTATTTACACATAATAATTATTATTACTGTATTAAATTATTATTATTTTTGTACAGAAATTAAATTTTTAGTATATTTTAAGTTATTATTTATTTATTTATTTATTATTATTATTAATATTATTAATTTTACCATAATTTTATTATGAAGTTGAAGTTGAATAGCTGTAATATTTTAATTATAAAATGACTTATTGTTTATTATTTACTTGTATTGATTATTATACTTAAGTAAACTTTTTTTTATTAAGCATCAATTATTAGTATAGTTACTTCTCTGTTGTTTACTTTCAATTAATTTGAGATCATCAAATTTGCCAACAAGCATTTGCGCTTTTAAAAAAAAACTTTTCACCACCTAAATAAACTACAGTAACTGTTATAACAATCTTTTTTAAAATGATAACTATTGAAAATACTGAAAAGTATTATTAATGAGATAAAATTAAGGAGGCTAAACTGAATACATTAATTTGCTCAGATGAGATTTTTATCTGCAAATTGCAAGAACACCATGGGCACCAAACTTCAACAAATAAACCCTTTGGTCCAACAAGTTTGCAAATAGCTTCTAAAAGGCTAAAATGCATCATAATTCATGGACTCCACCATATATTGTTGTATTTATCATATAAAGTCATAAAAATCTTGACCATTTTCAAAAACATGTTATTTGGTGTCCAGCTGAACACTTTCATGTTAGTTGACACATTTCTCCATGTACAGTAAGCTCCATCATCCTGCACGTCCTTCACTAACACAGTGTCTGATTGGCTGCAAACATGTTCACCCTTCCAATGGTGCGCCACAGCAATCTGTCAGGCCCGTGTAATAGTGACATCTGCGTTTGAGCGACTGGAGGATTAACACTTAACAAAAGGGCAGCTCTGGTTGGTGCATCTGATGGTACAAACTGCAACTCAGAAAGAACCTTTAAACTTTGATAATATTTAATACTTTAATACTCCACATTATTTTCTGATTTAAAAATCATGTTTATATTGGATTTGTGGCATAATTATTGTAATTTTAAGGAGTTCACTTGTAATGCTGACACTCTATTGTTTTTGTTGGAAAAGTCCAAAGATCATTTTTCTGCCTTAAAAGTGGTCGGGCTGACCATATCGCAAGTCTTTGGCAGAATTCACACACCATACTTTTCATAATCGTTGGATCGCTGTTGTTTTAAGACTGAATGCAATGACAATAGGGTAGCGCTCAGTTGCTGCTGTGTTCATACCGCATAATGGATTTGTGACAGGAGGATACACACTGCATGACTATGAAACAATTGCCAACAACTCTGGCTCACATACGTATGCGAGAAGTGATGACCGAAGTGATTTGGGCTTTGATGTTATTTTAACAGGCCCGTAGCCAGCCTGGTAAAAAGGGTGGTTCTTTTTTTCTCAAAAAGTGGACCTTTTTCCAGTCATTCGCCTCATTTTCTATTTAATTATGAGGTTTAAATACAGAATTTCAATGACTTTTAAGCCCTTTTTTGTTTAAATAGCTTGTCAGATAGTTATCAGACCCAAACTTTTTGATGTACCAATACATTTCCTTTAAAATAAAAAATAAAAACGTTCTATAAAATACTATTATTACAGGATTTATCATCAATAAAAAAACTTTTTTTACTAAAAATTATAGCTTTTGTTCCTTTATTAAGCAAATAAGGGCGTACTCACACTATGCTATCTAAACCGTGCCCAGGCCAGTTGCCCGGATCGTTTGAGAAGTGTTCTGAATCGGGTTCAGGCAATGATTGTTTATGAGCATCAAAAATGGCTGATCTGTTTGGCAAAATATTTGACTGCGTGTTACTGCTTATCAAATGACTTAAACGATATTACTAAAGAAATCTCTGCTGTGCTGAGTGAGAGCGCTTACTGAACAGCGCATCGTCGATGAGGTAAGCGCGCCAAGCCCGAATGTAATGTGAGTGCAGGCTGTCGGGGGAGACGGGAGAGGGGATAAGCGTGCTTTGGCCCAGTTCAAGGCAACCGTACATAGTGTGTGTACGCCCTAACAATCTGGCCATCGTGTTCAACTTTCCTCAGTTAGAATTTGGCCATTTGAATAAAAAATAATTGTAAATTATTAAATAATAATAATACTTCTAGAGATATTTCAGTTTTTATTTAAACATATTTAAGTGTAATTCATTCAGAGAACATAATATCTACTGATATTTGAATAGTTTTGATAAAAAATGGTTTCTATTTTTTTTGTAATAAAAAACATTTTATTTGTATTTAATCATAAGTAAAAAATATTATTATTTTCAACATGTAATTAAAATTAACATTATGGGACTTGAATCAGCATGTGTAGGCTTTTGTTTATGTAATTTTTCAATGCAACTATAATCCATTCATAAAAACTGCATCTGTAATGAAATACTTTAATTCAGACAATTCTTTTGAGATTTTAAAGGCATGTTTATGTCAGATTTGTAGTATCTGCATGATCCTTTTTTACTCCAAAAACATTGTTTTAAATGTGTATTTCAATCCTGTGAAGTGTAGCGCTGTGTTTCAGAGATTTGTAGGTCGTTTCTCTGGCTGTTTGGCTCTGCGGGTGAGGACACAAGCTCTTGGACGGTACCTGGCGACAGGTGGTGAATCAGCAGTGCTTCTCTCCTCATAACCTCCCTGAGTGTGTGTGTGTGTGTGTGTGTGTGTGTGTGTGTGTGTGTGTGTGTGTGTGTGTGTGTGTGTGTGTGTGTGTGTGTGTGTGTGTGTGTGTGTGTGTGTGTGTGTGTGTGTGTGTGTGTGTGTGTGAGTGTGTGTGTGTGTTTGCATGTCTGTGTGTTATCAGCCATGCAGATTAGGCCTAAGAGTTACACAAAATCAGCTTGGAATTTGTGCACTTTATGAATCATTTATATGGAAAATTTATGGACCATATGGTTAATCACTTTATAAAAATACTGTATATGTATCAAAGTCAATACATCAAATTTGCATTTGCATCGAATTTATTTTACAAATTAATTTTACATTATTAATAGTATTTTAATTAATGAATTATTAAATTTATTTATATTATTTTAATAATGTTTATTTGGCAAGCAGTTCAACAGATATAAAAATTAAATAACATACTTGTTTTTAAACTTTTTTCATTCAAATTGTAAACGCACACTTTATTTAATCTTTTTTTCAGACAACCTCTTTAGTTTGTTGAAATTTATTTCAAACAATGGCAATTCTGCAGCTGCAACACAGCTTGAAAATAACCAAATTTTTCTGCAAATTATCAGAATAATAAAAGTCCCATGTACATGTGAGTGAAGATGTTTACTTTTGTCATGCGACAACTTTACACTTATTATTGGAAATAGTGGTATTATTAGTGAACATAAATGTAGTGACTTGTTCAATATACTCACTAATATAGATGAAGCAAAATTTAAATAAAGTAATGTGTTTGTGATAAGATCAGGGTGCACTGAATGCTTTGATTTACTTAAATGAAAAAGTTTATATGAGTCATTTGTTTGGACTATACACTTTTATTAAAGTTGTAATGTATAGCTAAGTTTAACACTCAGTGTTTGAACTAGATATTGCATTCCTGGATCAAAACAAACGCAAGGACAGGTTGCCAGATCGAGGACCAACAAGGCTGATTTAAACTGTGTTCTATATAAAAGTAACATGATAGAAGGAATATTTTCCATATTACAAGGAGTTTTTGTTCTAACCAACACCTCAAACTGATTTATTAAAACGGCTTCTATTCCTCACAACTGTACAACAGAAAACTGACAACGATCACCTCAGGTACACCTCATGTTCTTTCAGTGTTAAATGCTGAAGATGAGAGTTTGAATGCCATTTATTGCAATATACTGAAAGCAGCAGCAGAAAATAAACAGTTTAAAATTGAACTTTAAACTCAAAACCAACACATAGTGATTCAGCATGTACATTTATTAATGTTAAAGAAGTTTAATATATATTAATTAGATTTTACGCCTTACTGTTTCGTGAGTGAGTGCATATTCTGTGCTTCTAAATAGCTGTGTTTAAATTTCTGTCTTGTTTCGTCTGGTGCAAACTGCTAAATTGCTTATCACTGCATATCTTATCACTGTATATCTAGCGTGTTTTTAATACACAGGATTACAATGTAACCTGCTAATGAGGTGCACCTAATGTTTACGTTCGTAATATATATGTAATTTGCTAATTAATAACCTCCTGTGGAACTGAATCTGCGTCTCCTTTTGGAGTCTGCTAATGTCCACCAGAGGTCACATTGTGGTCACAGACGCATGCTTTGAGAGCCTTTCTAAATGAATGAATGAAATATGCAACCCGTGGTGCTGAAATATAATTGGCTAAAGTGACATTGGGCGGGTTTAAAAGAACCAAAACAAAGACAGCGTTCCAGCGCGGAAAACACATCTTCAAAGCAGAATAACTGACTTCAGCATTGTTTTTCTGATAAACAAGAATGTTCACTTGATATGTTACTTAAATATCTGGTACTTTTATGCTTTAGAAGAGTAAAAAAAACGTACACACAGCACCTTTAATACAAAGACAAGGCTGTTTCACAATTCCAAGAACACAGGTTCTTGCCAGGTGTCTTGGAAGAACGAACTCAGGAGACCGCGAGGGCAGAGAATGCGTCCTTTGAGAAATGGCATGCTGCATTCTTCCTGATGGTCATGTGACCTTCACGCGTTTTAAATGGAAATTATTTAAACATTACAGCACTCATACAACGATTTATTGTTTCCCCCCTCTTCAAAATATATACTTTGCATATTATGCAATATTAATGAAACAAATTTTAATAAGAATTTCAGCAAACAAACAATCCTTAATGTGTTTATTCCTGTATTAAAATATTCATGTTAATGTTTACTTTCACCGTTTCATTTAGGGAAACTCCTGAGGTAAATAAGTGATATCTCTGAACTTTAATAATAAATCTAAATTGCTGCGTTTCCCACCTCCAGTCGCAATGACTTCTGGGACTTCCAGAGCGAGTTCGGTGCTCAAGTCTGCATCGGTGCGTCCTCGATATCAAGATCACATCCGGGAAGTTTCACGCATCCTCCGTACTTGCGGTCTTGATTATTGGAACTGAACTTAGGCAGCTGATGATGACGTTGCACGAGAACACGAGGACGCAAGACCGCTAAAGAACGCATATTGAGAAACAGCCAAGATTTCCTTACAGATCATTTCAATGTGGTGATGTCATTTCCTGTTTGTTGTCAAACTATTTCATAACAAGAGTCAATTCAATCATAACTTCACATTAAAACACCTATCATAACATTCTCTACCAATATGCGGACCTTTTGGGATTCTCGGAAGCTATAGAAATTAAATAGGTTGTTTTTGATGTTACATGCCTCAAAAAGGACTAATAAAATATTAATAAATACCAATGATAGGGTGCAGATTGGGTGGCAATACTTTTATATATAGACTTGCATTTGCCGACTCTTGCCAACCCTGTTGATCATCTGCAAATGGAGTACACATTGAAAAGCTCTGTTTGACTGTGTGTGTATATGCTAATACACATAAACTAAATATTCTCAAGGCTTAAATGATAAAAGTTGGCATTTAAATCCATGGATGGGTAGTCGATGTATCAAACATATAAGCAGACATCAAATGTTAATTTTATAATCCTAAATACTGTCCCAAAGCTTCCACTGTTCCTTTTTATGAAACACTTGATCTGGCAAGATAAACGGTATTACAGTATTGCCAGGTTTGTATTGAGAGGTTGTGAAACAATGTGGGCATCTTGAGACTGGCCTTGTCATGCTGTCTACTCTTTAGTAAGAATTGTACTGTTTGTTCATGTGTACATAACAAAATGATTAGATAACGAGACGGAGCCACAAAGGCTCTCTTGTCCGCAAGTTTAACATCTGACTTGTGAATGGTGTGTGTTCTAGGTTGGCTGGCGCAGGATCACATGCATTTCACTAAATCTGGATTTCATACATGACATTCATTAGAAAGGTTTCTCTGAGTCTGCATTGATCTGTCACTGCATGCAGTGTTTACTGAATACTATCTTAGCTGTCTTAGAGATAGTTCAGCCAAAAATGTTCTCACACTCAGGTCATCCAAGATGTAAGTCACTTACATCAACTTCAGTAGAACATTAAAGAAGTTTTTTTTGGGGAAATCATGGTGAGCACAACAGAAAAGGGATTGTTATGGTGTTAAAGAGTTGTATAAAGAGCTGAAAGAACAGATAAGAGAATGTTAGGGTTAGAAAATCAGAGAAATTTGTTGTTTTTTGTAGTATAAATGGAATAGATTGAGGTTAGGGTTGAGTTTTGTTAGTTCAGTCTTTAGTCATTCTCAAGAAATGAAGATAACTCTTCTTAATGATTAAATACTCAACTGAAAACTCATGACAACAAGACAACAGATGCGTATGCTAATGTATTAGCCCACACAGAGCAAGGTTTTATATACATATATTACATATATTAAAGAGCACCTATATTAAAAATCATCTTTCGTAAGCTGTTTGGGCAGAACTGTCTGTAGGTACAGTGTATCCATATAGGGATCATATTGGGGTAATATAAAGACAATGGGCCCTATCATACACATACATGCGGCGCAAGGCGCAACACAATTGTTGTTTGCTAGTTTCAGCTCGACGCAATAGTCATTTTGACGTTTTGCACCACGCTATTTAAATAGCAAATGCATTTGCACTCATATGCGCGCTCATAGGCGTTCTGGTCTTAAAAAAAGAGGTGTGTTAAGGCACATTGCTGGCCTTTTTTGAGGAACTAAAATAGACACCACAATAGATGCTACACTGAGAGCAGGTCTAAAGTCCAGCGCAGAGCAGGATCCTTACACATTGCTTAATACACATGAACAGCAATATGCAAATATCCTTACAAATGAAAAAAATTAAAGGAATAACATATTACAAAAGTTAGTATTTATTTTATACATATTTATTTTATACAAGCAAAATAATCTGCCAATGGGGTAAGCATGTACTTATGCACTTACACATTCAGCAGCATAGTATATGTATGTAGTGTCATCCCAAATGGAACACTAATTTTGACGTTTGGTGGTTGCCAAATCAGTGAAATAAATAACCAAAGGACGAGTATGAGTATAACCTCATTCACCATCGTAAGGCGGTATAATCACTCTGGTTGGAGAAATTTGCTTTCTCAATCTAAACTAAATTAAGTTATCCAACATGAGTGCTCGATAGCTCCACCCCTTCTGCTAAATGGGCAAAGCTGCGGCCTTTGAGTGTGTGAAGTGTCCAAAATTCCACTACTCATTTTAATGGTTGAATAAGTGCATCATCCGGGTATTTAGAGTGCACTTATTCTTTTTAGAGTTTTCAGTGTGAGTGCACTACTTACACTATTAATACTACAAAATGGTGTAGAATAGTGCATAAGTATGCGATTTGGGAAACACCTAATGAATAATTTTTTATTGACATCAATAAACATAAAAAATCCAATCTTACATAAAAAAGACAATAATAGTAACAATGAAAATAACTTAACAGATCAGGTTAAATAATATTATAAAGACATAAAACAGAAAAATAAAAACATTATTACAAAATACAAAATTAAACAGAGATACATAAATAACACAAGAGGAAAGGACTTATGTGTCCATGATATTTCCAAAATAATTATCATAATAATCCAAGAATCTCACTTTGCTTGTTTTTAACCAGTCTAAAAGATTTAATAAAAACATCAATTTAAAAAAAATAAAAATAAAAATAAATTTAAAAATTGTAAAAAGAAAGCTGCAAAATTAAAAATGTGTGTTTGTGAATAAAATATTTTTCATACAAAATAAAAAAGTTAATATTGTAGTTTAGTTTTACCTTTATAGTAACAAATAATATCTTGAAGTTGAAAGGGGCTGGATGAAGCAATGTAATTACCTATATGAAGATATTAGTTATTCCAAAAGCTTTTTGTGTTTTCACACTGAAAAAAAATGTGAATAAGGATTTTGTATATATAATAACAATCAACTTCCATATACTTTGCCAAAGTACTATTCAACACCTAAAGACTTACCTGCAGGCACAGCACATCAACATGACGTCATATTGACGTTGTACCCCAACGTCATGGGGACGTTGGATTTTGTTTGGAAATGAAAATCGTAAGTATCTAAGTATCAAAATAATTTGATGTTGTTATTGGACGTCAAAATAGCGTCCTTAGACGCTGACTAGACATTGAATTTTGGTCACCTGACGTCATGACCTAAATCTGATCTAATATTAACGTCTTATGATATTGTGTGCCTGCTCGGTTCTTTAATACTATCTTGAACATTCCCAGGACAGTTTGGCGAGGCAGGATAAACATTAATAATGGCTGATTGGAGTGTTTCATAAGACTTTAAAGGAATAATTCACCCAAAAATGTATATTTTGGTGACAATTTAATAATCACTGTCAAGTGATTCCAAATCTTTATGAGTTTCTTTTCTCTGTTAAACACTAAAGATAAATTTTATAAACCACTGTAATGCATAGTCGAACAAACTATGGGAGTCAACGGTTTCCAACATTCTACAGAATACCTTGGATAGCCTGGAATGAGTAAATAAACCGAAAATGTATCCCTTTAAATCTGTCTGAAAAAACGGTGTTCGTCCTCAGTTTAGCTTTGTTGAGCAACTAAAATTTCATTCTCTCAACATGAACATGCGGTAGCATCCAAAATATACACTTACAGCCTATTGTTTAAACACCAACCCAGGATTTGCTCTTTATGCTAAATACACAAGCACCAAAAAAAGTGCATCTGTTTTCACTTAATTACACAATCCTCTAATTTCTAGACCTCCCAAACACGACTACTATGGAGAAATTTGCTCTGTGTGAGTCTGTATTAACACAGGTGATCTGTCAACGCTCATCCTGCAAAAAGGAGGGCAAAATAATACTTGTGCATTAAAATGATTTATTGATATCCATGGCACAATGTCAGTTGGGTTAAAATGCAGATTATTCTTTGAACACAACACACTCTCTCTCTCATTTCACCCTCCTTCATAATCAAATTAGGGCTGATTCCAGGCAGAGGCACAAGCGCACACTCGACTACGCCCTCCAACTGCATTTGTTTTCCTCGTAAATTGTGGCTTTTACTGAGAGGATGTTGTGGGTGGATTCTGAGCTCACAAGACTGTAAAAGTGGATATTAGATTGTCTTCATTCTGTCGTGCAAGAGAGACACCCATTTATTTGCTTTCATGCCAATAAATGCAAAAAGAGTTGGCATTGTAGTTAAAAAACAGTCTGGGTTTCCTTGGCATAACTTTAAATCTGTGATGTGTTAAAAAGTTTATAATAAAATCAAGAGTATTTGTCTTTCTTAGGTATTTTATACTAAAACTAAGAATCTTTCCAGTAGAGATCTGAAATTTAATTTACATCCATTTAGATGTAAAACAACTTTGCATAGGGTCATTGGATATACATTACAATTCTTTTTGTGTCTGTTAATCAAATCAAAATAATATTAATAATGTGTTATCTTTCTTAGTTATACAACACTATAATTTAGGGCTGCACAATATATCGTTTCAGCATCAATATCGAAATGTGATTATTCGCAATAGTCACTTTGCAGGATATGCAATGTTGAGTTTGTATTATAATTCATTATTTGCATGTGATTTTTGATGTCTGTGATTTGTATAATGGCCTTAAAAGCATTCAGGCTTAAGAAAATGTGGCATTTCTGACCTCAACCATGATTAATTTTATTAAATTATTTTTATTTTTATCATTCAGTTACTGTACTTGAATACTGTTTGACTCGGAAAACATTAAAACACTTCTTTAATTGTACCTTTTCTTGATTTATAAATTGTAAGGCATGAAAAAACAACACATACAAATACAGAAATGCACTGCAAATGGCACAGACCACATGAAAATGTGTCAGGGACCTCAAAACATTCATAGCTAGTTTATTAGATTTAATGGAGATGCACTCCCAATGCAGATTCATCCTAATCCATCTAGCATTTTAAATTCTTTCCAAATAGAAATATTAGGTTATCTGGTAAAATTGTATTCATATCCTAAAATATATATCACAAAATAAAAACATATCACAATGCTACATTTTCTAGATTCCTACTAGAAAGGGCTAGATTTGATCATAAGATTGTTCATAATCAGATGGATCATACAATTTAAGTGTGTAAGTTGTAATAATAATAATGCATTTTGTTTTCAACTTTGGTAAATAAAGACATACATAAAAACAGAATGCTTTATATTTGATGCTGATAACCAGTGGTGGAAAGAGTACTGAAAAATCATACACAAGTAAAAGTACCATTACTTGCCTAAAAATGAAGTGGAAGTAGAGTAAAAGTATCTGTTTTAAATATTGCTCAAAGTATGAGTAAAAAGTAGCTCTTTCAAAAGTACTCAAGAGTAGTGAGTAGTGAGAATTACACTGTAGTCTAAAAAGCTGTTGCGTATACATGTAATATGTGCGTGTGTGTGTAAACGTAACATTCTGTAGTGCATCGAGTTATTGCCCAGCAGGCACACAATGTCATAAGACGTTGGTATTAGGTTAGATTTAGGTTGTGATGTCAGGTGACCAAAATTCAACGTCTAGCCAGTGTCTAAGGGCAATGGTATTGACATTACAGGACATTACAGTTTTTCTCAATGGCTTTGGTGCATATCTGACAACCCTATTTACATTTGCACAACAGTTAATGCATTTCCCAAAACAATTAGTACAAACTGCTAAATCTAGTTGATAACCTGCAAAAGCGTGTCACTTGCTCAAAATGGATAGCTCATTCCTCAAAAGCAAGTATTGATGTCAATGAAAGCGTCAGTGTCATCAAGATGAAAAGTCCTGACACCATTGTTTATGAACAAGATAGTCAAATGGCTTTGTCATGTTTTCATTATGACTCTGTACGTTTTCCAATGCAAAAATGTCTGATTTTGGTGACACTTCCCTGGCCCGGATTGGCTAATCGGGAGGACTGGGAAAATTCCCGGTGGGCCGGTTCGTTTTTTGGCCACGAGGATCGGTATCCCTAGCTGCTTGCACTCTCAGCAGTCACACTTAAACTTTCATTTATTTATTTATTTCACCATAGCCTCACTCTTTTCATTCATTATTTTGCCACAACTCCGCTCTTTTTATTTATTTTCTCGCAGCCCCATGAACAAAATGCAGCCTGCATTCATCATTGATGCATGCATCATTTGACCCCAAACAGCAGCACCTTAGTGAATATAAGAATTCGAATTATTAAAATAATGAAAATTACACCTGCCCAATGAAAATCAGATGATTCACTACATTAATAAATCTAACATGATCAGGCGAGGCAGTGGCGCAGTAGGTAGAGCTGATGCCTCACAGCAAGAAGGTCGCTGGGTCGCTGGTTCGAACCTTGGCTCAGTTGGCGTTTCTGTGTGGAGTTTGTATGTTCTCCCTGCCTTCGCGTGGGTTACCTCTGGGTGCTCCGGTTTCCCCCACAGTCAAAAGACATGCAGTACAGGTGAATTGGGTAGGCTAAATTGCCTTATTCGAATTATTAAAATAATGAAAATTGAAAATGGAAAACTGGAAAAATGAAAACTGGTTCGAACCTTGGCTCAGTTGGCGTTTCTGTGTGGAGTTTGTATGTTCTCCTTGCCTTCGCGTGGCCTGGAGTGTGTGTGTGAATGTGTGTGTGGATGTTTCCCAGAGATGGGTTGAGGCTGAAAGAGCATCCGCTGCGTAAAAACTTGCTGGATAAGTTGGCGGTTCATTCCGCTGTGGCGACCACTGATTAATAATGGGACTAAGCTGACAAGAAAATGAATGATTGAATGATCAGAAATCTAAAAAGGGGAGAAAAAAAGATTAAGCCATTGTGGTCCAGTGGTCAGCATGTTGCATTATGATTATGCTGACCTGAGTTCAAACCTCACCTGAGTTAATTTTTTTTTTAGTGCTAAGACATATAATATAATAGGTGTACATATTTTATTTTTTTTATTTATTTATTTTTTTGTGTTACAAAGGACTGGATATGTATAAAGAATTTTCCACAGAATATATATTCAGATATTGCAGGAAAGGATGTGTATGATGTTTTAAAGAATAGTGTTGGAGATTTAGCCACCCTTTAATGTTCTCATATTTATGAAAAACATTTGAAGTTCCAAAGCAGCTGTTTCCTTGAAAAAGAAATGATAGCGTCATTAGAAAATGAATTGGAAATTACGTTATTTTAATATAGTCAGTCCTGCACTGGGCCGGTCTAAGGCTTGAAACTTCAGGGCTGAAAAGGAGTCCCACTCTGGCCCTCTACACTTCCTGAAAACGCTCAAGACAGCACTATATACAGTATTATTTGCACAGCCATTTGAAAACTACAGTAAAGTTAGACATCACTGCATTGACAGATGCATGGATGTTTGGATAGATGGATGGATCGATGGACGGACGGACGGACGGACGGACAGACAGACAGACAGAAAGACAGACAGACAGACAGACATACAGACAGGCCCGTGCAGAGACCGTCCAAAGGACATGTGCAGGATAAATCTGATCAGCTGTGTTATCGCGCGCGTTCTGATCAGCTGTGTTGTCGCGCGCTTACTCAAGAGCGGTGTTGTCGCACGCCTACTGAAGGGCGGGACCGAGGGTGTGTTGCGTTGCGGGGGCACTTTTGATCATTTTGGAAGGGCACTTTCTATCCAAGACTAAAAATGGCATGTGCACTGCACAGGTTGAGCCCTATGTGTGCACGTGCCTGCATACAGACAGACAGACAGACAGACAGACAGGCAGGCAGGCAGGCAAGCAGGCAGGCAGGCAGGCAGGCAGGCAGGCAGGCAGGCAGACAGACAGACAGACAGACAGACAGACAGACAGACAGACAGACAGACAGATAGACAGATAGATAGATAGATAGATAGATAGATAGATAGATAGATAGATAGATAGATAGATAGATAGATAGATAGATAGATAGATAGATAGATAGATAGATAGATAGATAGATAGATAGATAGATAGATAGATGTGATCTTACATAATGTAAACAGCTCTACGTGTGAGTCTCATTATGAATGAAGGAGCTCTGCAAGTGCAGTTTGTTCTGGCATAATTACCTCCAGTGCTTATGTAAGTCCTGTGTGACAGACACACCTTACAGGAGAAGAGACACTGAGCTATAATTAGAGAAATAACAATCAGACTAAACCCAGCTGTCGACAGGATACACACACACACTCCGTTATTGACAGAAATGCTGATGAAGGATTACATGAATTACAGCCTCTGAATTATTCATTTAGACCATACACTTTAGGAGGAAAGCACTGGAGATACAGTCAGTCTAAATGACGAATACTAATCATTATATTATCATTGATTTCTAGGTTGATTGATCAACTACCATGTTTCAAAGACAGACAGATATTATATAGAAACAGGGATACCTGAAAATAAAAGGCTTTGATGTGTTTGATACTTTGATGTGTTCAATTGGTCTCCATCATATGTTGCTGTTCAAAATTAGATAGAAGAAAAACAACCTGCAACCAGCACTGAAGACAGGATTGTTTATGACTCAGCATGTTTATGTAACCTTTCATGTTAAACTGTCAATAAGTATCAACGTCTATCAGTTTGTTTTTGACTTGCATCTCCAGTCATTGTGACGTCATTATGGCGCCATCTAGTGGATTTAAATAAATGGATTCACGTGTGGTAATCATATCAATAATAATGGCATAATCATTCATTTTCTTTTCGGTTTAGTCCCATTATTAATCAGGGGTCGCCACAGCGGAATGAAGCGCCAACTTATCCAGCATATGTTTAACGCAGCAAATGCCCTTCAGCCGCAACCCAACATCTATTCAATACACCTATTCACACACATACACTACGGCTCGTTTAACTTAAACCGGAGCACCTTGAGGAAACCCTTGATACATAATATAGAATAATATATTATATGTTAACCAGTTCGTTCGCACTTTGTCTGTGTTTTGTCTGTACACCCAATTCCACTATAAAAAAACTATATTAAAAAGCTGATTTAGCTACAAAATTAGCAAAATTAGCATATCTTTATTGTTAGCTATACATTTCATCGGCCGAATCAGATAAAGATAGGATAAAAAACTATGAAAGGCGTCAAGCGCCAAAATGTCAAATGGTTTATATTTTCAAATATCCTTCTCTCGCGCGACGTGACGTCAGATACTGCTTATCGTAATCATAGAAACTTTATGCCCTAGTTTTGCCACTCTAGTACATGTTTTCCCATTTCCCCATTTGTCAACCATTTATTTTTGTGCCATTGAATTTGCGTATAGCAGGTGTTAATTTTCAACCACTGTTGTGTAAAGGAAGTTTATGTAAATATGTCAGTTTTGTGCGATTAAGATTACTGGTAACACTTTACAATATGGTTGTAGGCCTATCAGATATAGATATTTAGTAAGTTAGTAAGTTAGTTGGTTAGTTAGTTAGTTAGTTAGTTAGTTAGTTAGTTAGTTAGTTAGTTAGTCGTAGGCCTATAATGTAGGTCTATTTACTAACATAAACAACTAATTTTATATATATATATATATATATATATATATATATATATATATATATATATATATATATATATATATATATATATATATATATATATAAACTATTAATCTTTTTAAGGTTAGTTAATGATATTAAAGTTGTTCATTGTTAGTAAAAGTTGTTTATGTTAACTCACAGTGCATTACCTACTAATGTAAACAAACAATAATTTGAGAGTTAATTAGTAAATTTTATTCTATTTTTCATTTATAAATGCTGTACAAGTTGTTCATTATTAGTTTATGTTAGTGAATAAGTAATTCAACCTTATTGTAAAGTGTGAAGTAGAAACAAACGAGTGTTCGTCTTGAATTTATTAAGATTTGAGCTTAATTACAAGATAAGCCTATTCATTTCTTTATTTGTGACATTTTTTTAACCTCTAAATGTGTATTAATTTATAGATTTTGGGAATATTAAATAGAAATCTGCTTAGATGGACAGAACATGGCACGCCTGTGCAAATAATAATAATTTTATTAAATTGAAATGAATATTAAATATTTTTATTAAGATAATTAGACACATTTTAACAAAATAAATACAAAGTGTGGATTAAATATTAATTGAAATTATGATCATTAAAAAAATAATATAAATGTTTTGAATATACCATATAAAATGATTAGAATAATTCCAATAAAATTTATTAGAATAATTGTTTTAAATGTTGAATTATCTCTAAACTAATAATTCCAAATGAATAATAAAAATTCTAAACATGTCAATTAATGTCCAAATAAATATATCAGCTACTATAATATAACAAATAATGAAATATATCTTCAAATTTATATTTTAGATGCATTTATAATATAAATATTCTCATAGACTAAGAACTAGTCTTAATTATCAGATAAAAAAGTGGCAATGACCTTATTTATTTTTTATTCCCAGACGTGCAAACACAGCAACGTGAGCCCACGCCTCCATTTAACATGTTTTATTTAAGGAATGTAACTTACCCACACGCATTAAAAATGTATGTCATGCAATTGCTACTGAAATTATTCGATAAAGTATGGCAATGATAATAATAGCATAATAGCTTCCATAATGTGTTCAGTTGGTTATATCCGTCATTCACTCAATGTTATGCAGAGTGGCAAAGCTAGAGTTAAGTATCGGATCTCACAGCACGTGTTGTTTTGGCGCTTTACCGCATATCGCTGACACCCAAAACAAACGTGTCTTCAAGATGGCTCGTCTATACTGAAGCGGCTGACGTTTTTAATCTCAGGTTTTTACATATCGGAACGGAGCAGTTTCAGGTATAGTTAAAGGCTTAGTTTATGTTCCATGTCAGCTTTCATTGCGCCTCTTGAATCACTTGCTCTAACATGGAGTTCACTGCAATGTTATGTAATGTATGGGGGTCCCCTAATGGGTTTAAAAGTGGGCTCTATTAAAAACAATACGAAACGCTGGGATTATTCTTGAATGTACATTTTATATGCTATGGTGGACGACGTTTTTCGGCGTATTTTGCTATTGTTTACAAGGTCATCGTAGGTTTAACGTTTCAGTTTGTCCTCTGAACATTATCTGCTTGGGTGTTGCAGAATGTAAAATGGCCATTATAAATAAATATGTAAATATTATATAAGTGTACATAATGTTAATTGCTATTATGGCCTGTTTGTTTTCCTGCCAGAAATGTATTTATTGATTTATTTATTTATGACAGTGATTGATCATTTTAGATACATTGTTCAAAGACAGGTGTAAACCATGAAAAATAAGGGTTTATAAAGATTTATTGTAGTATGTCAGTTTCCAAACATGTATTTATATATTAAATAATATAAGTATTTAAGCTATAAATGTCTAGACGTTATAAGGGTTATATGCTTAAATTAATATTTTAATGTTTATAAATATTAATAAATCATATAAATGTGTTTATTAGGGCTGCAAAATATTAGACAAATCTAGCATTGTGATAATTTTTATTTTGCTATATTTATTGCAATATCAATACAATGTCACCTGATAACTTTAATATCTCTATTTGGAAAGAATTTATAATGCTAGAACGATTGGGATGCTTCTGCAGTGGAAGTACATCTTCAAAAAATCGAATAAACTATATACGTTTTGGGGTATCTATATACGTTTCTGCTATTTGCAATGCATTTCTGTATTTTCATGTGAGTATTTTTATGCATAACAATTTATAAATACAATCAAGAAAAGATACAATTGAAGAAGTGTTTTATTGTTTAACAGTACTCGAGTACAGAAACTGAATGATAAAAATAAAAACAATTCATTAAAATTAATCGTCGTTAAAGTCATAAATGGTGGGATTTCTTATGCCTGAATGCTTTTAAGGTCTTTATACAATCACAGGCATCCAAAATATTAGTAAATATAATAGAAATAATTGTAATGTAAATGACCAAAAAAATTCAGACGTTATTGACACAGACATTTTTATTATTTTGTTCGGTGGATGTTTGTGATCAATTAGTTATGATGAATTACTTCATTGTTGAAGTAAATCACTGTCTTTCTTACATTGATAGGTGTTGTTGAATAATGAAGTACATACTGGTGACAGGGGGAGTGATTTCTGGCATTGGTAAAGGCATCATCGCCAGCAGTGTGGGCACTATTCTCAAATCATGTGGTCTGCATGTCACTTCCATCAAAATCGACCCCTACATCAACATTGATGCTGGCACGTTCTCTCCGTATGAGCATGGTAAGTAATCTGAAGCAGTTTACTTGCAGTCATGTTGACAATACAGAAATATCAACTTCTTATTTTAGCTGACTGTATATATAGAGAGCGACATAGCACATTAATGGCACTGACAGCTGTCGTTTGTTTTTATCTCTTTGTTTGACAGGTGAGGTGTTTGTGTTGGATGATGGCGGGGAGGTCGACTTGGATTTAGGAAATTATGAACGTTTTTTGGACATCCGGCTAACCAGAGACAACAATCTGACGACAGGGAAGATCTATCAGTCTGTTATAAACAAAGAGAGGAGAGGGGATTACTTGGGCAAAACTGTACAAGGTGAATTATGCAATGAAGATGTTTGAAAATTAATAGGAATTGTTGCATGAGGATCCAGAATTTATTTATTTTTTTTTTTTGCGTTTGAACATAAAATATGTTCAAATAATTATTTTTGTGCATTCTGTTTAAGTTGTTTTGCAGATTTTAAAGGCTGATATATACTTCTGCGTCAAACGCCGGCGTATGCTACGGCGCTGACGCATAGCCCTTTGCCGTGGCCGTCGCCGTCACTGACGTGCACCTCTCAATAAATGTAACTACAAGTCGCAACGACGCGTAGCGTAAGCTCTGTGATTGGTCGGCTTGGTAGCGCTGACGAGTCTGGGCGGGACCGAGAGCCGCGCGAATGGCGCGAGCGATTGTTTACAAGTGTGGAGTACCGTGAAGGAGCTCCGGATGGAAAGTTTTGTTTTGTGTTTACCTCATAGTTAAAGTTGTTGCACGTCCGCCGGTTCCGGCCTCAAAATGAGCGAGTTTGAGCCACTTGTACAAGTGTTCAGGAAAAGCAAAACAACAGCGAAGAAACTTGACACAGAGGAACATTTACACCTCACTGCCAACTAGCGTTTCGGAAGTGTTAATGCAGACCAACAGAGACAGCGCGCAGAAGTATAAATGCACAGCCACGCGCGTTGCATGCGCCGTGGGTTACGCCGGTCACCTGACGCAGAAGTATAAATCAGGCTTAAGATTACATTTAACTGTGTCTATATAACCATACTGTAACACACACTCATCGGCCATTTTATTAGGTACACCTGTCTAACTGCTCGTTAACCAAATTTCTAATCAGCCAATCACATCGCTGCAACTTGGAGACATGTTCAAGCCGATTTGCTGCAGTTTAAACCGAGCATCAGAATGAGGAAGAAAGGTGATTTGAGTGACTTTGAACATGGCATGGTTGTTGGTGCCAGACGGGCTGGTCTGAGTATTTCAGAAACTGCTGATCTTCTGGGATTTTCACGCACAACCATCTTTAGGGTTTACAGCGAATGGTCCAAAACAGAGAAAATATCCAGTGAGCGGCAGTTCTGTGAGCATAAAAACCTTGTTGATGCCAGAGGTCAGAGGAGAATTGCCAGACTGGTTCCAGCTGATATAAAGGCAACAGTAACTCAAATAAATTTGCATCATGAATGTGCAGCTGCAGCAACTATGTGATGCTATCATGTCAATATGGAACACAATATTTGAGAAATATTTCCAGTACCTTGTTGAATCTATACCACAAAGGATTAAGGCAGTTCTGAGGGCAAAATAGGGTCCAAGACGGTACTAGTAAGGTGTACCTAATAAAGTGGCCGTTGAGTGTAGATTACAGTTTAAATGTTTTGGGTTTGGTAAAATATTTAAGGGCTCTACTATTACTTTAACTACTATTAGAATTAGAAGAATTAAAAAACTGTATGTATTTTAAGAGGTAATTTATTCATGTTGCAGCAAAACAATGTTTTCTTCAGTCTTTAATGTAACACGATTTACATTATAATTTGCCTATTCGTTTTTTTTAGGTAATTGTCAATATTTAAAACTTTACAATTTTAATGTATACAATTACAAACGTTTTTATATGATTGGAAATTTTAAAAGAACCATGTGCAAAAAATATAAAGGAAAATTATGTTAAAATAAAAATCTTTTCATTAATTTTTTCAGTGGTACCACATATAACTGATGCTATACAGGAATGGGTTATGCGGCAGGCCAAGGTCTCAGTGGACGATGACGGTATTGAACCTGAAGTCTGTGTCATTGAGGTATATCCATTTTGTGTTTGCTATTTATTGGAAATAGTTGATTTTATGCTATCAAGACTATT
The DNA here is from genome assembly GCF_052040795.2 of Danio rerio. Taxonomy (NCBI): domain Eukaryota; kingdom Metazoa; phylum Chordata; class Actinopteri; order Cypriniformes; family Danionidae; genus Danio; species Danio rerio. The sequence goes on along the minus strand of NC_141036.1, from coordinate 39,975,735 downwards.
TAATGTAAAAGATGACTATAGAAAGAATGTGCTAAATTATGCACATTGTAGCAACAATATTAACACCCAAATATTCAATTCCCAGGGAAAGCAAGAACTGATAAAAATGTTTTTTTCAATGGAATGAAGTCATTAGGAATAAAAGCACCTGCCAAATGTATAAATGTATATACAACATTTAAAAATTGCTGTTTCACAGATCTAATATACTGATACACATGTTATTATTTCCATTATATTCCATTAACACACCCAATGTTGTTCGACTATTGTGAGCTGTTGCTATAACTTATGTGTATCTGACAGCCAACTTTCTGTGGAAGTGCACTGTGTCCATATTCAGTCTATGTTCAGTTTAAGTTTACCACAACTTTTATTTCCTCCACAGCTTGGAGGTACAGTTGGAGATATTGAGAGTATGCCTTTCATCGAAGCTTTCAGACAGTTTCAGTTCAAAGTGAAACGGGAGAACTTTTGTAACATCCATGTCAGTCTGGTTCCTCAGGTAGGAAACAAACTTTGTTTTTAATTCAGAATATGTTGATAAAACGCTGTTTAATTGAGTTTGGTCTTTTTCAGCCTAATTCAACAGGAGAACAGAAGACCAAACCCACACAGAACAGCGTCCGAGAGCTTCGTGGACTCGGCCTGTCTCCTGATCTGGTCAGTCTTAATTCTCTATAACACTGAAGAAGATTCAATCCAGGTATTTTTTTATCTAAAATTATATTTCATTTGCAGATTGTTTGTCGTTGTTCAACTCCATTGGACACTGCTGTAAAAGAGAAGATCTCCATGTTTTGCCATGTCGAACCCGAGCAGGTGATCTGCATACACGACGTGTCCTCCATCTACAGAGTACCTTTACTCCTGGAGGATCAGGGCATGGTTCACTACTTCTGCCGCAGGCTGGACTTGCCCATACAGATGAGACCCCGTCAAATGCTCAGAAAGTGGAAGGAGATGTCAGACAGGTTTGTGCTGCTGGATCCACCTAAAGCCGAGTTCACACCAAATGGGAAAATAAGTATTTGCGCAAGTAAATGACAGTAAATAAATACCTGGGAATAGATTATTGCAGCAAAGCATGAATGACGTGGAATCTGTCAAATAATTGAAGTGAAAAAGTCAAGTGAGGGAAAACATCCCCCGAGTAAACCAGAGCAAGTGACTCCATGTTTCGTGTCTGGTGTGAACCCAACATAACAGTCCCAAAAAGCTGCAATCTTCTGACTGCTGTTTTGAATGTGCTTGTTAATGTTTCATAGGTCTGACCGACTTCTTGAGCAAACCTCTATTGCTTTAGTAGGCAAGTACACCAAGCTGTCAGACTCTTATGCCTCTGTTATTAAAGCACTGGAGCACTCTGCCCTCGCCATCAACTATAAGCTTGAGGTCAAGGTAAGGAATAACTACTAGCATAAAATAATTTTTTTTATTATAGTTAAAAAATATTTTGGCCCATTGAAAAGTGTCCTTTTGAATTTAAAGAGCCCATATTATACATGAAATAGGGTCATATCTTGGTTGTAAGGGTCTCCAACAACAGTTTAATATGCATGCAAGGTCAAAAAACACTTTCATGGTCACATAATCTGCATTTATTTTTACCTAATTATCCCAGCGACTCCCGTATGAATCGTCCAGTGATTCATTTGTTCCCAAACCCCTCCTTAGCGCGAAGCTAATCTGCGCTGATTGGACCAATGACAGTCTGTTGCGATTGGTCGACTGCCTTCAGTCAGAGAGTGAAATGCCAAACAGCTAATCAGCAATAAAAAAGTAATCACAGTTCATACACGCTCGATAGTGTAGGCGTGGATTTTAGCTGCCAGTGGGTCAACGTAAATACAGACTATGGACTTGAAAATTCAGACGACTAACTATTTTATTGAGCAAAAACTCCAAAAACAGAGATCTCCTAGCTTCTCACTCTGCTCTTTTCACAGACACACACACACATATTGTGCACACACACACACACGCGCACTTAACCCTGCTCCGGACGACAACGCGCGCGCGCGCACACACACACACACACACACACACACACAAACACACAAACACACACACGTTGTGTTGGCAAAACAAGCGTGAAGTGTTGCTTTTATAGTTTGCTGCAATTAAGTTTCGTTTTCATTTTCTCTCTGTGAGAGAGCAGACTCACGCGTGGATTAACAGTGTACGCGACGCGCGACAACAATAACTTACGTGTCTAAGGAGGATTATTGTTTACCTGAGAGCTGTTCTCATCTGCAAACGCTGAGATCCAGATTGTAGTCTCCTCTAAATAAAGACGCGGCTCTAGTTGCTGGTGATTGTCCTGTCTCTACAGATTTGGTAAGTGAGCGACCAGTGCTCTTTGTTTATTCAGTTCGTATTTTATTCGTATCAAACAAACTATTGCACCGAGTACAATAGTTAGCACTAACAGTTACAGCCAAACTATAACCTCGTGTTGGATTTTGTGACCGGAATAACACACGCGGCTTTCTGACGCTAACGTGACTTTGCACGCGATAAGAGAATATAGCCAGTTAACCTGATACAGTACACGCGGTTACAAGTAACAAATCACAACTAAATACATTTGCAAGTTAGAGTCAACGAGGCAACTTTAATCGCACGTACTTACACTTGAGAAATGGAGGAAGAAAAATCCATCCTGACATCCATCAGTAAGTTACACTTTACTGATCCTTCCTTTAACAAACGCTGATGAAGTATTCTTTGTAGCATGTAGTTTGCAGAAGTTTCCAGTAGTTTCCAACTGCTTGGCTATAATGCTGAGGTTTCATCTTTGGGTAGAGACTCAATATATCCATCTGCAGTGTGACTTCAATCGACCGGCATGTTTGTGTGCGTGTGTTTGTGGGTGGGTGTGTGTGTGTGTCTGGGTTTCTGCGTCAGAGGGCGGGGCCTCAGGTTTGAAATCTCCCGGGTTTGCGCGTGCACGTGAATAACTTGGTTTTGTTCGTACGTCATGGCGAAACGCCTAATGAATCGGTATCAAGGCGACTCATTTACATTTACATTTAGTCATTTAGCAGACGCTTTTATCCAAAGCGACTTACAAATGAGGACAAGGAAGCAATTTACACAACTAAGAGCAACAATGAATAAGTACTAAAGGCAAGTTTCAGGTCTGTAAAGTCTAAGAAGGGAAGTGTTAGTAGTTTTTTTTTTTTTTTTTTTTTGTACAGTTAGTTAGTGTGATATTCAAAGAGGCAATTGCAGATGAAGCACTATGACTCGTTTGAAGCACTATGAGTCGACTCTTTTATAGATGAATCAACCGTTTTAAACACTGTACACTAACAGATTTAAGCCTTAGCTGGATACTTCACTTCACTTAGAGGTGTGTTACACACTACATGGAGGGGAATTTTCAAAAACCCATAATATGGGCTCTTTAAGTTTCTTGGGTTTTCTTTTTTTCTTTTTTTTTTCTTTTTTTTTTTTGCAAATGTGTGTTGGTCTAATAGTATCAAATGGTACTGTGTTTCAGTACATAGATTCAGCTTATCTGGAGCCAGCAGCATTGCAGGATGAGCCAGTGAAGTATCATGAGGCCTGGCAGAAGCTCTGCAGTGCTGAGTGAGTGTGTCTTCAATATAAACAATAGAAATTATCAAATAAATAAATTGGGGTTAATGAGTTAAAAAAAAAGATTTTGCAGTATTTATTTTTGCAATAATTTAATCAAAAATACAGTAAACAAATACAGTAAAATTGTATATTTTTTCTTGTAATTTCTGTGATGCAAAGCTTAATTTTTTATTAGCATATTATTACTACTAACTTGTAATCCTTTAAAAAATATTTAAAAATGCTGATTAAGTGATCAAAAACATTTTTCATTATAGTCAATTTTAAATAAAGATGTGCTGCTTCATATTTTTGTAGAAACTGTGATTTGGGTTTCAGTTTCAAAAGATGTTTAGTTGCAGAAAACTGAATTTTCCTTTTTTTGTTTTGGGGTTAACATTTTCAGAAAGTGGTGTTAAGCAGATCACACACCGGATGCGCAGCTCGGTGCCACGACACGGTGCGCACATGACAGTTACATGCACATTCGCATGCTATTTAACATGAAACTAATCAGATGGCGCTCTGTGGCACAGCAGAAATATGAACAGTGTCCTGAGTCATGGCTGGGCGCCACCGACTTCTGGCTCCGATGTGTATTCAGAACCCTGATAGAAACCTTTGTTTAGAATTCTGAAATGCATGGCGATGCGTGGCGCGTCACGAGCGGTGCTTCTGGTGTGCGACCTGCTTTAGAATAAATATATAAATATGTTCTGCGCATTTCATTTAAAAAATCTGGAGGCAACATTCAGAACCTATCATAGATATCAAATACAATATAATATCTTGGTAAATTTTTTTTCAATTACTTTTCCTACCATGTGTGGAGTCTTGTGACCCCACTTCGTTAAGTCTGATTTATACTTATTTTATTATGATTTATACTTATTTTATTACTCTGATATTATACTTCTGCCAAGCGCACCCGTACGGTCAGGCGCAGCCTTTGCATACCCGCACACCTCCCAAAACAATGTAACTACGCATCACAATGACGTGTAGCTGATGCTTTGTTATTGGTCGGTTTGGTAGGGATGATGAGGGTGGGCGGTGCAAAGAGCCACATTTTAGTTAATGTGTGTTTTACTTTCAGTTGTTTAGCGTTGATGTTCCAGAAAGAATCATAGATAGTAGATAGTGTGTGTTTCGTTCAATTATTTTAAAATCAAGTAATACACACTACATTTAAAAATCTCTCACTTGAAATATGTGAGCATTTTCTCTATACAAAACTTGTCAGTGAACTATAAGAGCAAAAACAGAATAAATAGATAAAATAAACGGTTATTAATTGTAATGGAGGTAAAAGAGATTTTGATTTTAGGCTAAATCGCCCTGCCTTACCCTTTGCTAACCATTTGATTTTGTTTCTAATAAACTCGTTCATTTGACACTATCATGTTATATTTAAAATATAACTGTATTAAACTTGATTTAGTAAAATATAACATATAATAAAAAATATTACTTGCCCCAATCTTGCTTTTTAGCAGTCTAATGCATTATTATATAAAATCAAGTCATGCTTTTCTTTTATTATTACATATTTATAAAGAAATTTGTGTTTTACAAACTGCATTGTAAATGTTGGTTTAATCTTTGAAAAGATGTCATTTAGAGTATTCTGTTGTTTTCTGTTATATATTGTTAGTTTGAGTATGTATTGATTGAATGTTTATTTAACCATTAGTTTGACTCCTTCGTTGTTCTGTTAGTGGTGTTCTAGTTCCTGGAGGATTTGGTGTGCGAGGCACGGAGGGAAAAATCCAAGCCATCAACTGGGCGAGGAAACAGAAAAAGCCATTTTTAGGTAACAAATCGTGTGCAGAAATCTGTGTTAGTGACAAAACATAATGTAATCACAAGCTGTTTTGACAGCAGTCCTGTAGTACATGTCAACCTTGTTCCGCAGGTGTGTGCTTGGGCATGCAGCTGGCAGTGTGTGAATTTGCTCGTAATGTACTTGGCTGGGAAGGTAAGAGAACACCTATACAGAATGTTCTTATGAATTTACTTTTACATTACAGTGGTACAAGTGTTTATTTAAAAATTCTCTTTACAGATGCAAATTCCACAGAGTTTGATCCTGAAACAAAACATCCAGTGGTAGGTGTCCGTTTGGTCAAACAAATAATTATATATACATAATGATTACATTTTTTGGACCAGTTTGTATCTGTTTTAAAGAGATAGTTTGCTCAACAGAAAAAGGAAATTGTGCTCACTATTTACTCCCCCATAAGTTGTCCCAAATCTTTATGGTGTTCTTTATTCTTTTGAACACACTCATAAAAAATATATATTTTGAAAAAAAAACTGTAAAATAAACTCTTTAAAGGAGTTTTCAGACTTTATTGCAACATTTTTTTCTTATTTAATTATGCTCTATAACACTTTAGCAAGAGGAACACCTAGGTACTATTGCATAAAATGTGGTTATGTGGCTTGAGTGAGCAGGGAAGCTGTCATAGTACAATGCAGTAAAGTATGAACATATGCTAATCTGTTATTTTCCAACACATCACATTACGGTCAAGGTTTACTGCAGTTTGGAAAGACAAGGTTTTAAACCCGTAAAACTTTTCTGTTATACCATTCCAATGGTATATGTATGTTTTTTTAATGTGTCTGTAAAACTATTTTGTTTAGTTTTTAAGGGCAATAGTACCTCCAGCAGAAAAGGCCCTCCACATCAAAAGCTACTGGTCACCCCATGATTCAGCAAACATCTAAAAAAAAAAAATCTAATGATCCTACACCCGGCATACTATTGACTATTGACTGGTTTACTTTATATTCAAAGAAAAGAAAGATCTTCAAAGATGCCTTTTCAAGTTGTAAAGAATTCATTTAGAGCAGTAATAGCAATACTGTAATAGAGTAAAACTATTATATATAAGCTCAGTTGGCTTTCTGTGTGGAGTTTGCATGTTCTCCCTGCCTTTGTGTGGGTTTCCTCTGGGTGCTCCGGTTTCCCCCACAGTCCAAAGACATGCGCTATAGGTGAATTGGGTAGGCTAAATTGTCCGTAGTGTATGAGTGTGTGTATGTGGATGTTTCCCAGAGATGGGCTGCGGCTGGAAGGGCATCCGCTGCTTAAAAACTTGCTGGATAAGTTGGCGGTTCATTCCGCTGTGGCGACCCCGGATTAATAAAGGGACTAAGCCAACAAGAAAATGAATGAATGAATGAATGAATGATATATATTTATATGAATATATATATATATATATATATATATATATATATATATATATATAATTATTTTTAGGGTTTTTTCACCTTTATTAGATAAGACAGTGGAGGAAAGACAGGAAAGAATTGGGATCAGAGAGAGGGGAAGGATCGGCACAGGACCTCGAGCTGGGAATCCAATACGGGTAGCCGTGAGCACCATGGTGCCACATGTCGACACACTTAACCACTAGGTTATTGGCGGCAACGAAACCATGATATTTTTATTCAGGGTTATCATACCATCAGAAACATATAACGGCCCATGCCTAGAAGGTAATCTGTTGTGGCTTTTTCAAAGTATTCAGTCACACCAGAATTTACAGTATGAAAACAATTCAATCAAATGCTTTTTCAACTACATCTGGAGGTGGCTTAAATTGGGCGTACTAAAAGCTGTTAGATCTCAATTTACACCTTTTTTGTGTCAATAATGATCAAATCGCTGAAATGCATCTTAATATATCTGTGTTTTGGATCTAGGTTATTGAAATGCCTGAGCACAATCCAGGGCAGATGGGTGGAACCATGCGGCTGGGAAAAAGACGCACCTTATTCAAAAGCACCCCCAGCATTCTCCGTAAGTTGTGATCTTTTGTTTATCTTAAAATCATACATTTTCTTTTCGGCTTAGTACCTTTATTAATTTGGGATCGCCACAGCGGAATGAACCGCCAGCTTATCCAGCATATGTTTAACATATTGGTTTCTTTTCCGGCCGCAACCCATCACTGGGAAACACCCATACACTCCCATTCACACACATACACAATGGACAATTTAGCTTACCCAATTCACCTGTACCACATGTCTTTGGACTTGTGGGGGAACCCGCCGGAGCACCCATGCGAACATGGGGAGAACATGCAAACTCCACACAGAAATGCCAACTGACTCACCCAAGGCTTAAACTAGCGACTTTCTAGCTGTGAGGCGACAGCGCTACCCACTTAAAATCTTAAAATCATATGTCACAAATATAAATGTACATTCTATTTAAATAAGTGCATATAGATAATATTTGAATTATATTGTTGTAGGAAAGCTGTATGGAGATGCTGAATACGTGGACGAAAGGCATCGACACCGCTTTGAGGTTTGCAATAAAGATCTACTCTAAAATACCGTAAATGTTTTGTTTTCTATTTATTCATGTTAGTAATCTTTGCATTTTTTTCCAGGTGAATCCAGAACTGAAGCACCACTTCGAGGATAGAGGTTTTCGATTTGTGGGTCAGGACCTAGAGGGGGAGCGGATGGAGATCATTGAACTTGAAGGTCAGTGATCGTCTAGTATTTGAAAAAGCGGTCAGTCAGTGCTCATTTCAACTGATTTCTTCTGTCCAAACAGATCACACGTATTTTGTTGGAGTGCAGTACCATCCAGAATTCACTTCTCGCCCGATCAAACCCTCACCACCGTATTTCGGCCTTCTGCTGGCAGCGTCTGGGAAACTGCAAAACTACCTTCAGAAAGGATGCAGGCTCTCACCTCGGTTTGTTGCTTCTTAAACTCATATCATCATAAATTAATTTAAAGTGGAGACATGCAGTATACTGTGTAAGTTGTCTTATTATCTTGTTTTCTTTTTCTCTCTCTCTCTTTCTCTCTCTCTCTCAGAGACGCATACAGTGACCGAAGCGGCACTAGCTCACCAGACTCGGAAATCTCTAAATTCAAATTCCCATCGCTTTCTTAAAAAGGAAAAACCCACCTAATCATAAAAACACATGAATGACGTTTTATGATATGAATGTATGAATTTAAATAAATGGATAACAATGCTAATGTGTTGGTTTTAAAATGTGAACAAGTGTGTTGTGTACAGTGGTATAGAAGTGATAATTTATAGTTATTCATTGTACATTTTCATTTAATTTAATTTATTTAATTAATTAAAATTTTAGAAATAATGTGTTTTAATAATTTTAATTTGTATATTAAAGTAATTTTTTATTATACAGAACTAGCTGAAATATTATATATTAAAAGTTTTATGAAATATTTAACATTTATTGTATTTCGAGTATCATAACTAGTATTACTTGGATGGTTTTATCAGGAGTTGACATTAATAACAATGAGCTGTGTTTAAAATGGCTCACTGAACTTGTCTATGCAAATACATATGTAAATTGATTGTTTTTACAAACTAGGGGATTTTTATATATAGAGAGAGAGCACTCTACCACTTATAACTATTACTTTACCAAATAAAATAACAATTTGGAAGAGATCATTTTCCAGAAGGCTTCATCAACTTCTCTGTGCTTTTATTTTGTAAGACTTTTGAGATCTCGCGATACTTCGGTTGAGCTCCGTTCGTCAGAAGAGGCGCTTGTAGAAGGAAAAACAACTTGGAAGGGCTTGTGCATATTTCCAGACCTTAAACGTCGAAGATGGAAAGATAATACAGAATTATTTGCATCAGGTACTGCAACGATTAACAATTAAACGGAATTACATCAAACAAAAGGAAAGCATCGCGAGACGTGTATTGGCACGAATGTTTTTCTCGCTAATGTTAGCTGCTAATATGTTAAGCTACAGTGTGATGATTAAAAACAACAACTATGAAGAAATTCAGACTAAAAACCATACTTATTTGGTAATTTGCATTATATCACATTAATATCAGCATAACACTTACATTATCAATTAGTTTAAGTGAATTATGTCATAACACACTGGCGAAGCAAAAAGGCTAACGCTAGCATATACAGCAAATGACAGTTCGGTGATGTTTATTTCTATCGAGCTAAAAGTTCTTCACTTCGTTGATATAACTTACTTAAAACAGCCGTTTAATATCCTTAATGTATTTATGCATTGATTAAACTCAGTTGAACTCTTAATATCTTTTTTCTGCAGCTGATTTAAAACTCCCACTAGTTCTGAAGAGGCTTGTGACATTTGACATCTCTTGATTAGCATAGTATGACCCAGTATCCAGCACAGACCAGTCGCTCGAATTTCTACACGGTTGTGAAAGCAGAAGCCTCTTCAACACCGCCGCTGTCCAGCAGCATGGCCAACAGCACGGTCGCTCCGGGGAAACTGCCCGGCACCCCCGGACCAGCAGGCAGACTGAGCCCAGAAGGACCTCAGGTGGGTCAGACTGTACAGCTATTATAAGACTGAGGTAACGTTGGTTTTATTTTCGGATATTTGTTCAGTAAGACGGTCCCTATATGGTTTACTACGAATATTCAGTCTGTACTTGCATCAAAGTATGACTGCAAAAGAATATTAGCACTATTTAATTGACTGTGAACAATGTTGTACTTTGATAGTCATTGGCTACTAATAAGATTTCTACTATTAGAATTTGCAAAGAATACTTTTCTGAAATTATATTATTGAGAAAGTTTGAATGTGCGAACCAACTTTTACTTTCACACGAACATGCATAAAAACATTCCTTCCTCTAAATGATCATTTATTTCATTTCTGCGGAAACCTAGAGAAGAAAGCAAATACACAGTCGAAGCTCTTCTTTAAAACTTATATTATATTATATTATATTATATTATATTATATTATATTATATTATATATGTAAAAAGAACCTAGATTAAAAAATGAAACAAAACAGTATCTAATTTAAATCTTAACATTTAACTACATTAATATAGTTTAAAATTAATAACAATTTAAATTGAATATAAATTTAATTTTTAAATATAACATTTTTTCCCCATTATTAATGTAAAATCATATTGGCTTATTTAACCTTGTCTCAAAGCAAAATAAAAAGTAGCAACTATAATAAACTGTGTAACGTTAAATAAAATGTTTTTAAAAACTATTTGTTTGACTATTTTTGTCAAAACATTTTTGCTTCATTCAATCTATCATGATTTGCACTTCTACTCTTCCGTAGCTTTGGATGTAGCAGTATACCTATCATGATTGAAAATTTTGTGTTGATGATTACTAATCAAGCAAATAATTTTAAAAATATTTAGATTTTTAACAGTTTAGAATAATTTTATTTATTTATATACATATATACTTTTTATTTTGCTTTGAAACATGATTAAATATAGGCCAGTATGGCTTTAAAACTATGGAAAATAATATAAAAATTAGAATTAAATTTAAATTCCATTTTAATTATATTTATATTTAAATTATATTAATGTGTGGTAAATGTTAAGATTCAAATTGTATTTTTTTAGTTAAAATTTTGAGTCTTGGTCCGTTTTATATTAAAATAAAAAATCATATAAAACCAAGCAATCATAATGTTATATGATATTATAATATAACAATATATGTGGGAAAGAAGATCTTTGGTTCTCTGTTAGTTTGGTCTTCACAGAAATAAAACAAGCTGTCATTTACAGGTAAAATGTATATTAAGCATGTTAATTTGTTTATGCACTTAATTTCCCTCATTTTAAAAAAAAAACCTGTTTTCAACACCTGAAAGTAGATCAAATAACAAAGATCAGACAAATAATCAATATTTGCGATAGACCTATATGTGAAAATAGACTTTTTAAAGCCAATTTAAAAATATATTGACATTTATGTATTTTTATTGTCCTCCCTACAGGTGCTCAGTAAGAAGAAGCTGCAGGACCTTGTTCGAGAAATTGACCCTAATGAGCAACTTGATGAGGATGTGGAAGAAGTACGTGTGTCTTATTATTGATGATGTTCAAAAGTGTTCTCACACATTCATTGTTGACTAGTCAGTTTGTTGCCCAAATTACCATTTTAAACACACTTGAATAATAAATAGTTGAGTTTGTGAGAAACAAATGGGATTTTAATTGCAATGATATATAAAACACTTAGGGAAATAATCAGTTGATGTACAGTTGCAATCAGAATTATTAGCCCCCCTGTTGAATTTTGTTTTTCTTTTTTAAATATTTCTCAAATTATGTTTAACAGAGCAAGGACATTTACACAGTATGTCTGATAATATTATTTTCTTTTGGAGAAAGTCTTATTTGTTTTATTTCGGCTCGAGTAAAAGTAGTTTTAATTTTTAAACACCATTTTAAGGTCAAAATTATTAGCCCCTTTAAGCTATATATTTATAGTCTACAGAACAACCCATCATTATAGAACAACCTGCCTAATTCCTTTAACCTGCCTAGTTAACTTAAATAATCTAGTTAGGCCTTTAAATGTCACTAAGCTCTATAGAAGTGTCTTGAAAAATATCTAGTAAAATATTATTTACTGACATCATGGCAAAGATAAAATAAATCAGTTATTAGAAATGACTTATTACAACTAATATGTTTGGAAATCTGTTGAAACAAAATCTGCTCTCTGATAAACAGAAATTGGGGAAAAAAATAAACAAAAGGGCTAATAATTCAGGATTCAGGGTGTTTAATAATTCTGATTGCAACTGTATATTAGACCTGAAATATCCGTTTTTTCAGTTCAAGAATTTGAACTATACTATATTTGTACTATAATACATTATAATGTGTGTGTGTGTATATACATAAGAATATACACATATATACATACATGCATACATACATACATACATACATACATACATACATACATATATATATATATATATATATATATATTATTTAGCATTGATTTTGTCAAATTCAAATAACAATAACACTATTACAACAACAACAACATCAAAAAATAAATAAGTGTTTTTTTAAATGCTGCTTTGTTTATCAAATGATACATAAAAAAAATGAAAGATGATAAAGCTAACATACTTGAGCACAGACTCAACAAATTCAGAATGATTTCTGAAGGATGAAAAAAATGAAGATTAGTTGAGTAATGCCATCACAGGAATAAATGACATTTTTACATTTTATAATTATTGTTATTATTTCATTACTTTTATTAGCGATTACAGCCTAAATGAAAAAGAACGGTAGAAGGATTTGCTAACATTACTGTTACTACAGTGTTGTCTGTTGACCATTTGTTTCAGATGCTGTTGCAGATAGCTGATGACTTCATTGAGAGCGTGGTGACTGCTGCATGCCAACTGGCCCGACACAGGAAGTCAAGCACTCTTGAAGTGAAAGACGTCCAGCTACACCTTGGTGAGGATCTTAAATGATCATTTTATCCATGGACTTGAGTGCTTCATTTGAATACATTTGAATAAGTACACTTTTAAAGGGGTAATTCACTCAAAAATGGAAATGTATTCCTTATTTACACTAAAAGAGATATTTTAACAAAAAGATGAAAACCAGTGAAACAGAGGCCAGCAAAGTGAAGTGCTATGCTGGTTCAATGGGTTGGGTGCAGTAGGACCGGTGGGCTACAGATGGGGGCTCGTCCAGGATGGGAGTGAGGTTTAAGGGGCTGACTGTAACGAAGGCCAGCTAGTGAAGTGCTACGCTGGTAAACCTCACTCTTCTGACCTATAAAGGTGCTTTATCAACAGATGCTAGAGGTCATGGTCTTTAGCCTCCTTGTTAGAGCAACCGACTCCCACACAAAGAATCGCTGGTTAGATCCCAGCTCAGAGCGAGTTGGGTGCTATAAGACTGGTGGGTTACACTTGGGGGCTCGTCCGGGATGGAAGTGAGGTTTAGGGGGTGAGTGTAACGAAGGCCAGCTAGCAAAGTGCTAAGCAGGTAAACCATATTCCTCTGAACCTCTAAAGGTGCTCTAAGGACAGACGCTAGAGGTCATGGTCTCCTTTTTAGAGCAACCAACTCCCATACAAAGAATCGCCAGTTCGATCTCAGCTCAGAGCAGGTTGGGTGCAGTAGGACTGGTGGGTTACATGTGTAACCATTGACTTCCATAGTAAGAGAAATGCCTAATATGATAGTCAGTGGTTAGAGTTTTCAGACTTTCTTAAAAATATCTCCTTTTTTGTTCAACAAAAGAAAGAAAGTAATAAATGTTTGGGAACACTTGAGAAGAGTTTTTTATGCAAACTATCTCTTTAAGGGTATTTTATAGTCGTTTAATAAGTCACATGTTTTTCTTCTTATTTTAATACCGTTTGAATAACTAAACTTAAAGGGATAGTTCACCCAAAATGGAAATTTATTCACTGTTTACACTAAAGAAGATATTTTGAAGAAAGCTGAAATCGCTAACTTCCATAGTAAGAGAAATAAATACAATTTAAGTCAATGGTTACAATTATCCAACTTTCTTCAAAAGATTTCTTTTTGTGTTCAGCAAAATCAAGAAAGTCATAAATGTTTGGGACCACTTGAGAATAAATAAATAAATGATGACAGAATTTTCAGTCTTGAGCAGACTATCCCTTTAAGGGTATTTCATAGTGATTAATGAGTGACATGTTTTTCCTCTTATCTTAATACCGATTGAATAATTAAACTTAAAGGGATAGTTCACCCAAAAATAGAAATTTATTTACTATTTACACTAAATAAGATATTTTGAAGAAAGCTAAAATCGCTTCAGTTTTAGGCAAACTATCCCTTTAAGGCTGTTTTATAGTTTGAGTTAGATGTTTTTCTTCTCATTTAAATACCATTCAAATGAATTATCCCACAATGTTTGAATGTCTATTTTAAAGAACTGTCCTCTTGTATAGTGAGTATTCTAAATTTTCAATTTCCAGAACGACAGTGGAACATGTGGATTCCTGGTTTTGGCTCAGATGAGATCCGACCGTATAAGAAGGCTTGCACCACAGAAGCTCACAAACAGGTCAGCCATGCACTAAAACCGATCACCTAAAGATGATTTTGAACAATCACTTCACTAAATATGATTTCTGTTCTTTCAGAGAATGGCACTGATCCGCAAAACAACCAAAAAGTAGCAAGATTGGAATCACCAACAAACTTTATTTCCCTGCAAGTTTTGGAAAGTGGAGAGGGTTTGAACCTATACATGTCATGGTAATCAAAGGGGCAAAAAAATGCGATGTACTGTTTGCAGTACAGTTCTGTTGACATTTCGCGTTTTGGAAGGTGCACAGAAATTATTGTAATTTGTCTGTACAGTTCACTTTGCGTTAAAACCACCACGTGAACGTTTTGTTTTGGGCACCTTGGTGCTATCCTGGGGTTTTATTATATAATAGAATCCCTCAAAGCTCTGCTAAAAACATAAATTGTTTTATTATATTACCCACAATCCACATTTTCCTTTCATATATCTCTTGTATAGACTCTTTATGCAGTCATAGATCTTTTGCTGAGCTGGCATTAGAAGCTATGCACATTTACAATCATCATGTGTCTGATTTGTTTATAGTGTTTGCTGTTCTAGAATTCGTCAATTAAGTAATATCTAGTGCTATAGAGGAATCCCTAGCGTGGTACTTTTTGAAGGTAAACCAGAGAGATGATTACCACTTCCCTGTGTAATTAATTGCATTGGAACTAGTGAAATAATCCAAATCTTAATTGGTTTAGAGAGGGATATATATGTGTGATGGTGCGCAAACCCCTTCTCCTGTGGGTTTGCGGGCAGGTTTAAACCTTTTTGTGGAGTTTTTTTTTGGTCATGTATCACAGTGTTTTACAGTCTCCTGTTTTTCATGAATAAAAAAAAAACTAATTGTGATTTATTCACACCAAAGTCAGTCAGGTTGTGTATGACATTATTACAGAAATGACTGGAAAAAAAAAAAAAAATATATATATATATATATATATATATATATTTTATATATATATATATATATATATATATATATATATATATATATATATATATATATATATATATATATATATATATATTTCTACAAACCTTTACAAGTTAGTATACCTTTAATAAATCTTCAGGATCAGCTCTTAAAGGTGCAGTATGTAAGTTTGACACCCAGTGGGGTGAATTAGGTAGTGCGCTCCTGGTTCAAAACATACGCAAGGGCAGGTTGCCAGATTGATGACACCAACAGCAATGTGCCTGACTGTCGAGCCTAAAGGCTTACTTAAACTGTTCTAAATAAAAGCAACTGCACTCGATACAAGGAGTATTTTCAGGGCTTGACGTTGACTTTTTTGATCACCAGCTACTGTGGCTAGTAATTTTCCTATGTTACTAGCCACTTGCCATTTTCGCTAGCCACATTTTTGCTGGTGGGAAAATATATTTTATATGCATAAATTTGACTTTGACTTGCTAAAATTATTTGATTTAGACTTTTTGTTATGTCCACATGCCTCCTCGTTCATTTCACTTTTTTGTTGTTGTGTATGAACTCATGATGTGCATGAGCAAATAAGTTATGGTTTCATAGTGTCGCATTGCAATTAGTTTTTATTTCACATGACTTTTCTGGGCTCAACACTAAGGATTTACCAAATTTATCTCTGACCACACCAAAAATAAATAATTATTTCATAGCCATTAATTTTAGATAATATGTCAAAACAAGCAAAATATAGCTATATACATGCACTTTTTGATTCAACAAAACTTTTCTTAAAAAAAACAAAAAAACAATTGACATTTAAAAAAGAATTATTGGCATGTATCTAAAACTATCTGTGGCAATGAAAGGATGATCATACTCACACGGTTAACATTAGATTCATTAATAATTTGTTCAATGAATGGTTAAAGTGAAAGCAGCAACTGCTGCTGCTTGCAAAAAGACATCTGGAGCTCTTGAAAGCAGCAGGACTGGGTATTTGATCATTGTTTTTTGTCTAATTCAGTGGTTCTCAAACTGGTACACGTACCACTAGTGGTCCAAGCAACATTTTCAGGTTTTGATGAATAGGATACTACAGGTTAATACTTTACGATCAAGTACAGGAGTTTTTTTTTATTTTATTTTTTTTTTACTTTTTAAGAACAGTAGCCTACCATTTTTAAGGAACTTTTAAAAGCACATTTTAATTTAAATGTTGACATTTTACGGTTTGTTCGTTTTTTTGTTTTTTTTTACATATAAGCACAGTACAGTTAATGTTCAAACTATTGATAATGTTTAAAGTGGCTGATAGTAATAAATATAATTAATAATTGTAGTTAATCTGCCACATTTTTAAACTTTGCACAGCTGTAGCTGCTTTGCTGGGCCTACTATGCTACTGTATTTCAATACTGGTCATAATGGTGGTACTTGGAGGGACAAATTTTTTCTGAGGTGGTACTTGATGAAAAAAGTTTGAGAACCACTGGTCTAATCTATTTCAAAGAGAACCAATTGCACCAGTTACGTTTCCAGGCACAGTTGCATCGCACCATGAAACGAGTGCATATCGCATCACCTCTACGTGTGGATCATCCTCTCATTCGGCATTCATATGCTTTCTTTTGCTTGCTTGAAAGCTTTTTTTTGTCATTCATGCTGCTTCTAAGATCACATTTGCACGAATATTGCGCTATACTTATTGTAGAACCCTGCTTTTAAGAAAACTACAATTTAAAAATTATTTTCAACCGGCCAAAGTGACTAGTGGGAGTGACCATCTAACCTGCCACGGCTGAAATCTACCTGCATTTGGCGGGTGTTAATGTCAAACCCCGAATATTTTCCATAGTGAAAGGAGAAATTTATATTTTAGAAATGGTTTCTATTTCTTGCTGCTGAACAACGGAAAACTGACAGTGATCACATCAGGTACACCTCATGTGCTTTATTCAGTGTTAAATGTTGACAATGGAAGTTTGAATGCCATTTTGCATGACATTTATTGTCATACCACTGAAAGCAGCAGCAGATAGTTCACCTCAGATCTTGAAAATAAAAAAAAAGTTTAAAACTTATCTAATTTAATCTGTGACTCGGTGCAAGCCAACACATATCAGTGATTTAATATCTACATTTAATAAAATTAAAGAGGTTTAATATGTATTAATTAGTTTGTAAATCTTACCATCTTGTTGGAGTGCAGAAAGTGTACTATTTTGTCCTTCTGAATGGTTGTGTTTTAATTTCTGTCATGTTTCCTCTGTTGCAAACAGGCAAATTGCTTGTTACTCCAAATCTCATCACGTAGCGTGTTGTTAGGACACAGGGTTACAATGTAACCTGCTCACCTAATGTTTACATTCATAATATTTATATTATTTTCTAATTAATAACCTCATGTGGAAATTTGAATCCGCATCTCATTTTGGAGTCTGCTACAGTCTACGGGAGGTCACATTACGGTCACGGGCGCATGCTTTGAAAGCCTTCCTGAATGAATGAATGAAATACTCCGTTTTCCACCAAGGCAACCTGGGATGCTGAAATATATAATTGGATAAACTAGCATTGGGCGGGTTAAAATAACCAAAACAAAGACAGCATTCCGGCTTGTAACGCACATTTTCAAAGCAGAATATTTAAATTCAGCATTGATTTTCATGTTCACTTGGGATGTTTCATAATTATCTGCAAACATATTATGGTATTTTTATGCTTTAGTCGAGTCAAAAACTTACATACAGCACCTTTAAGTACCTCCGGACTACGCTTTCTGGATAAACAAAAATATGTTAATGTTTAGTCAATTATTTGCTTGTGTTTTGAAAATGAAGAAATAAGAAGTCTAATATTTAAACTGATGTAATCACGCTAATAATAATAAATTTATCCAAACCTGCGGCTGAAAATACCAACAAGTATTTGGAAATGTGTATGGTAATGACTTTAATCAAGAGTTCCAATTTGGTTTCCAAATTCTGAAATCGTGCATATGTTATGTAGAATTTAACACCTACAATCTTGCATCAAGTCTTTGAGGTTTACTTTTAGGTGTATTGGGCAATGTCAAACGTATCCATCCTTTTGAAACACAGAGCCACGTGTTGTAATAGTTAACAGGTACAGCTCTTTTTCTCAGCAGATTCATTGTTTTGTAACTTCTGGAGGGTTTGGGCTGTAGGCGCTGAGCTTTTGACGCCATCCCACCCTTCGCGCAACTGGATCTCGCCACTTTTTAAGCCCTGATAAATCCGCCGGGTCAAGAGGTCGAAGGCTTCTTTCACATTGTGACCCGTTTTGGCCGAGGCCTCGATGTAGGGGGCTCCCAGCTGGCTCGCCAACTTTTCTGCTTCAGTTCGGTCCACGGCTCTTTCTCCACCTTTGACGCGGTCGCTCTTGTGTCCTACCAGGACGAAGAGCACAGTGTAGGGATGCACACGTTCACACACCTCTGCGTACCATTCCCGCACATTTTCAAAAGATTTGCGATTGCCCAGATCGAACACCAGGAGACCTCCAACAGAGTTACGGTAGTAGGATCGAGTCACAGACCTGCACAAACACCAGATTTAAAGGGTTATTTTTTCAAGATTTTTCTACAATGATACTCAATCTTCATTTATTGCATTCAGTCGTGTACATAGTAGTGTTGCCACAAAACTGGAATTTCTAACATTGATACGATAACATTTTTCGATATTGCTAGGAAAACCACAACCCCATTAGAATGAGATTTTTAACATGAATAAAATATCTTGTGGTTGTACACTTGTTTAATAAAAACTCTATGTGATTGTAACTTTCAAAATGCACTGAAGTATCTTAAAAAACTAAAGCATACAATCATTTGTATTTTAAAGTAAAGTTCAATATACTTGGCCTAATAGTGGCCTATTTTTAGTACCAAATCGATTTTTAATGGATAAAATTCAATGCCGTTTTCTTTTTTTATTGACTGCAGTATCACATTCTAAATCGACATATTTGAAGCTACATACAGTTCAAGTCAGAATTATTAACCCCCCTGAATTATTAGCACTTCTGTGTATTTTTTTCCCCAATTTCTGTTTAAGGGTGAGAAATTTTTTCAACACATTTCTAAAAATAATAGTTTTAATAACACATTTCTAATAACCATGATGACAGTAATATTTTACTAGATATTTTTCAAGACACTTCTATACATCTTTTGACATTTAAAAGCTTAACTGGGTTAACTAGGCAGGTTGGGTAAGTTATTGTATAATGATATTTTGTTCTGTAGACTATCGAAAAAATATACAGCTTAAAGTGGCTAATAATTTTGACCTTAAAATTGTGTTTAAAAATTAAAAACTTCTAGTTTGGGGAATACAAAAATCTCAATAACTGTTTGTCAAATTTACATCAAATCACATCTGATAAATATTAAGCATACTTGTTGGAAACAAGCATTTCAATTGGCATGCTGTATATCGAGGTTCCCCGACTGCTATACATCCCCAAAGATGCAATGACTTGCATGACAAGAAATTATTTGCTCTTTTATTTTGTATTGAAGTATCATTCATTAATCGACTTAAAAAATGGTTCTTCATTGACATGTGGTTCCAAAAAGAATCTCTAAAACCCACGGAAAATAATCAGTGCACACATTTCCTTAATTTATTTCAATATTCTTCACAACAAGGACTGTTTACTAAGTGGTTATTTAGGAAACCCTAAATGGTTCTTTTATTTACCCTCATTTTTAACAGTGATTCAAGTGAATTTGTCTTGGTATCTTTGATTAATCCATAAATGTTGCCATGTAACTGTACCTGTACTCCCCATTTTCTCTCTCTTAAATGGTTCCTACACTGTAAAACCCAACTGTCAACTTTATCAAATGAAATGAGTGTAGTTCACTCAAAATTTACTGAATTTAATTATACTCATGTGTAAGGAGTTTTGAACTTAGTGTTGAAGATAATGAACTAAATACCTCATTACTTCAACTTAAATGGGGTAAGTTCACAGTCCTCATATAGATTAGTTTTTAACTCAAATGGTTTGAGTTGCCTTAACTCATTGGGTTTTACAGTACTCAGTTGGTTTGAGTTCTCCATTTATTGGGTTTTACTGTGCTCAGATTGCTTCGTTTAATTAAATGGATCAAGTTCACAGTACTCATTAGGATTAGTGTTTGAACTTAAAATGTTTGTTGCAATCTGTTTCCTCACGGTTTGAGTTATCTTAAATTGTTTGGGTTTAACAGTGTAACATTTATAAGTGCCTCTCTTCTGTTGAACACAAGAATATATTTTAAAGACAGCTGAAACCTCTAACCATTTACCTACTTAGTAAAACTAACCTACTTAACAAATACAGTGGAAGTGAATGGTTATAAGATTTTAACATTTTTCAAAATATTTTCTTTAGTGTTTAAAAGAGAGGAACTAAAAGATTTGAAACATGTAAAGGGCAGTGGTGTAAAGAGTACTGAAAAATCATACTCAAGTAAAAGTACCATTACTTGGCCAAAAATGTTGTCCAAGTAGTGTAAAACTATCTGTTGTAAATAGTACTCAAAGTACTATTCTTTTCAGAGTAAAAAGAAGCCCTTTCAGAAGTATTCATAAGTAGTGAGTATTATTTTGTGAAAGGATGAGTTTACATGTAATTTCTGTGAGTGTGTGTGTGTGTGTGTGTATTACTAAAATTCTGTGGTGCATTTAGTTCTTGTTTAAGGCCATTTCAGTTATCATACAGTCGACATCTGCTGCCATCTTATCAGTGACATGCAATCTGAACAATCTTTAAGTCATTGCATGCTAAGCACAGGTGACCAAACCCATTCCTGGAGGGCTGGTGTTCTGCAGATTTTAGCTCTATTCACAATTAGACAAACCGAAACCAACTTATCTAGCTTTTACCGGGTATTCTGCAAAGCTTCTGGCTGTCCGAGTTGATGCACCCCTGGCGTAAAGTATCTTCTTGGACACTTTTAATGCTTCCAAACAGTTTGCTGCATGGCTTAATGTAGTTCATTATGATGAAATTTTCTTAATATGTGGTATTTTATTAAACTTGCAGGACTGAGATTTCTAATCCCCATAGACAAGAAAAAAATATAGTGACTGCAGGTTGAAGGAAAGTAGTGGAGTAAAAGTACCGATACAGCACTATAAATGTACTCAATGGAAAGTAAAAGTACACATTTTTAAAACTACTTAGTAAATCCTGAGAAAAAACTACTCCGTTACAGTAATTTGAGTATTTGTAATCTTTACACCACTGGTAAATGGTGAGTAAATAATGACAGAATTTTAAAGAGTTTAAACCCTTAAAAGGTCAGCTATGAGCTGATTTAAAAGTGACTCCCACATTTTCAGGCCACTTTTGCCATAAAACTGTGACTTCATACCTAAAAGCAATGTTTGTCATCAAAATAAACCATGTATTTTAAGTGCTTCCTTCCACTCGTCACAAGGCTTACCACCCATGACTCTTTGTTTGAGTAAATGATGAAAGAATTTTCCTTTTTGGGTGAGCTGGCTCTGTAAGGTCATCTGTGCATACCAACGAACCAGCCTAACTCCAGGTCTCTGATGTTAGTTGGTCCTTGGGCCTCTCCGGGTGGGCCGAACAGTTGGCGTGGTTTACAGGGTGGGCCAATTAAGTGGAACCCCACCCCAGTGGACTCGGGCCTGGCAGTGAATCCATTTATAGTGTAGACTGACAACATTTTTCTTGGAAGCTTCATGAGAAGACTTGCTGCTGTGACGAGTCATGTTTCACAATCCTGATTCACAGAAGCAACGCAACTTCTGTAAACTGTTTTTAGACAATGAACATATGACTAAACACACTGAAGTTGTCTACAAATCAACCAAATCTTGAGCAGGAGTATTCTGATGTCGACCAAAGTTTAGCTTCAAGCCAAAATAAACACCCATAAACCAGCTAATCAAGGTTAGCATAAAACTTCCTGACAGGTGTGTGGGGCTTAAGCTTAAATTGATGCCACTCATTCTCCAAAAGCAGGACTGAAAACCCCTGACCTTAAGTATTGGTATTTAGGCAAGAATGTCGTGGAGGGCTGTTTTTCTCCAGAGAACTTGCTTTAACACTGGAAGTTTTTAGGATACCAAAGACCTTGATTAGCAGGTGTGTTTCATTAGGATAGGAGCTAAAATAAACAGGACAGATGCCTTCTACCAGTAGGATTTGACACCCTTGGATTGAGAGCTTGAAATACTTGGACTTACCTAAACCTCTCTTGACCAGCTGTGTCCCAAAACTGCAGTTTAACCCTCACCCCAGGTTCCACCTCTAGGAAGTGTACATAGAAGTCCACTCCGACAGTCTGATTGATGCATTCCAGAAACAAGTCCTCGGTGTAGCGCTTTAACATGGACGACTTTCCAACTGTAGAGTCTCCAAGCATGATGATCCGAAACTGGTACTGCCACAATGTGAGATCCATGACTTGAGGTAAACAATACACTAGGTTTGACTAAAACCTGTCACTCCACCAGGATCTTTGGAGGTTTGAGCAGAGAACCCTTTACCTTGAAGTTCTCATTGTAAACAAATGTAAAAATAAACCCATAGTTCCTCAAGTACTCCTCTGCTTTTCTAAAAAAGAGTCGTTGTGAGAGTCATACGGGTGGGTGCGTCTACTTGATCTGTTTCTTTAATCTTTTGCCTGTTCATACTTGTTAGTGGGTGGGGTTTATTGGAAAGGCGGGGAAACATAAATTTTGGAATCTCTTATAGACCAGAGGGAATGAGCAGGCACTATCATATCAGGACAAGCCCAGTGTTTCCTGTTGTGACCAGTCCATGGCATGCATGCATCACATAAAAGCACATGTAGGTCTTTCTCAATAGGCCAACCATGAGAATGCTTCCACCCAGGTCATAACCTCTAAAGGAGAAGCTGGAAGACTTCCAAATGTCATGATGAAATCAAGACCATAATATTCATCAACAGTGTGCACGTTTTAAAGGAAGTTCTTGCTTCGTTCTTTGACTATTGTAATCTGCCGTTTTTATTCTGATCTTGATAGAAAGATCTACGTAATATATATAAACGAGGGAAAACGCGGAGTACTGCTACATTCATCATATTGCTCTGAAACTAAATGATACATTTGTGAAAACCTAATCAAGAAATCTCCTCAATTGAACGAACACATTTACAAACAACAAAAATAATATAGCATCAAAATAAGCAATCACTTGAATGAAATCAGAGTGTGAAAGTATAACATTATTTAAAACTATTAAGGTATATAGAGTTTATTTCATTAAGAAAGAAAACAAAAAAAAGTTATTGGGTCTTTAATATATTGAAAATAATGATTTTTAATAGGGGATTATCTCCAATTTCTCTATTTCTAATCTCTAAAATGTATCAATGTTTTGATTTCATAAAGCACATCACTTGTTATCATTTGTCTTAACATTAATTTTACAACAACTTTAAAAGGAACAGCAAGCAATAAGTTTGAAAGGTTTATTTAAAAAAATCATGGTATTATAATAAAATGTTTAAAATGTTAATATTTTATCTTTTACATATTGTAAACTGTCATATCACAATGCATTTAAATGAAGTAATTCTGTTCAAAATCAAACAAAGTGCTCAGGGGCAGCTTAAATAATGTGTCTGTGCTCTTTGGGTAAGGGGATTCATCTTAACAGCAAAACTTAGTCCAATGCATTTGAAGTATGTGGAAAAAATAATAAAAATAATCCCTTAAACAGCACAATAAAATACAAAAAATATATAATAATAATAAATCACAAACAACAGTTTATTAAAAAAACTAAATTCTGTCACTGTCATTTTATGAAATGTGATTTATTTATTTAATTTCTTTTTAATTTTTCCACAATGGCTATTTTTGAATGTGCCATCAAAAAATAGTCATGTTTCTCTCATGAGGCACAGCATTTGTTAGGAAAACGCGGAGTACTGCTACATTCATCATGTTTATCAGAAACAAAAAGTTACATTTGTGAAAAACCTAATCAAGAAAATACGAATAACAACTATAATACGAATAACCAATCACTTGAATGATATCAGAATGTGAAATTAAGTATGTTTAATTTATTTAAAGATATTTAAGTATATAAAGTTTTTTTCTTAAAGAAAGAAAACAAACAAGTTACTGGCACTTTAATATATTGAAATTAGTGATTTTATTTTAAAATAGTGGTTTATCTCTAACCTCTAAACTATTTTTAATTTGTCAAAATGCATGGCTAATTTTGAATGTAAAATCAAATGTTTTGATTTGAAGCACAGCACTTGTTATCATTTGACCTAACAATAATTTTACAACAAAACCCTAAACAGCAACATTAAGCAAGTGAGTTTGAAAAGTTTTTTTTTTTTTTTTTTTTTTAATCATGGTAATATAATAAAATGTTTTAAATGTTCTGATTTTATCTTTTACGTATTTTAACCTGTCAAATCACAATGCAATTAAATGAAATAATTCTGTTCAAAATCAAGCCATAAGTGCTCAGGGGTAGCTTAAATTGTGTCGGTGCTCTTTGAGTAAGGGATTCATCAGAATTAACAGCAAAAATCAGTCCAAGGCACACACAAAATGTGGGAAAAATATTAACCCTTTAACTACCCCACAAAGAAAAAAATGTTTAGATTGCATTTCTTAAATCCTAGTGTAAGAGCAATTTATCTATTAAAATTTTTTTTTTTATATAAATCACCTTTATGTTTTGAATTATACCATAAAAATATTTTAGATTTTCATTTAACATGTTTTTTTTTTCCAATAAAACCAAAATTAAGTGTATGCAACATGATTGTTTTATTTATTTCTTTTGTACACCAGCAATGGTGTGTGTGTGAGCCATTATTTAAATTATTTCATTCTTTAAATTACTTTAACAGTCATTCTTTAAAACAGTCAAAATATGCAGTGAAAGGGTTAAAATATATAATTCTGTTGTTTTGATTTCTTTAAACAGCACAATAAAATAGAAGAGAAATACAAACAGCAGTTTACTCACAAACTATGTTCAGTCACTGTCATCTATTGAAATGTGATTTTATATCATTAATTTCTTTTTTTCTTCATTTTTTGCATGGCTTTTGTATTGACAATAAAAAATTGTAGTCATGTTTATCTCATGAGGCACAACATTTGTTGGTTTTGTTCTCAATCTTTCCCCAGCTTTCACGCAAATGCACTTCTCCATTAATTAAGCCCTGATAAATGTGGCGGGTTAACAGCTCAAAAGCTTCTGCCACATTGTGACCTGTTTTAGCAGAGGCCTCGATATACGGAGCTTCAACTTTACTTGCGAACTCGTCCACTTCTTCTTGACTCACTTCTCGCTCTTCTCTGTCACACTTGTGTCCCACCAGCACAAACCGCACACTGTATGGACGGACAGCCTTGCACACCTCTGTGTATCGATGCTTGATGTAACTGAAAGATTTGTTATCGCCCAGATCAAACACCAGCAGACATCCGGCAGACTGAGGGAAGCAACAGCAGATAACCTGCCTGAAGACAAACAGGTCAGTCAACCATGATGTTAGAAATGTATACGAGCAACAGCTAAAGCATAACAAATCCAAATGTATTTATTCAGTGGAGATCAAAACTAAGGCGAGTGGGGTAGTGCTGTTGCCTCACAGCAAGAAGGTCACTGGTTCGAGGCTCGGCTGGGTTAGTTGGCATTTCTGTGTGGAGTTTGCATGTTCTCCCCATATTCGCGTAGGTTTCCTCCAGGTGCTCCGGTTTCCCCCACAAGTCCAAAGACATGCGCTATACAGTAGGTGAATTGAATAAGCTAAATTGTCCTTGGTGTATGTGAATGAAAGTGTATGGGTGTTTCCCAGGGATGGGTTGCAGCTGGAAGGGTATCCGCTGCATATATTCTGGATAAGTTATATAATATAACCCCATATTAATAAAGGGACTCATCCGAAAAAGAAAATAAATAAATGAATGTGATGATCCTCATTTAGAGTTTAAAGGTATCATGCTAGTAGAACAGTGTTTTACAAAATAACCAAGGCTATTAAACAAAACCCCTTTATTGTGTGGAAAAGTGATCAAAATTTAGATACAGGAATTGCACGAAGAAATATAACCAAAAATCTAAAGGGTACAACAGTCGAAAATGAGAAGGAATAACATGAATTAAGTTAACCTATTAGTTTTTTTTTAAATTTAAGTGGATTGAAGATAAAATAATTAAGTTGTCCCCTATAAAAGCTCAAGAATAATGTATATTTTCTAAATATTTCTAAAAAAAAACTTCCTAAATTATGTTTAACAGAGTGAGGAAAATTTTCACAGTATTTCTGATAATATTTTTTCTTCTGGAGGAAGTCTTGTTTTGTTTTGGCTAAAATAAAATGTTTTTAACAACCATTTTAAGGTCAAAATTATTAGCCTCTTTAAGCTACATACATTTCTGATAGGCTACAGAACAAACTTTGGTCATACAATAACTTGCCTAATTACCCTAATCTGCCTTGTTAACCTAATTAACTTAGTTAAGCCTTTAAATGTCACTTTAAGCTAGTGAAATATTATTTACTGTCATCATGGCAAAGATAAAATAAATCAGTTATTAGAAATGAGTTATTAAAACAATAAACAGGGGGGCTTATAGGCCTAATTCAGGGGGGCTAATAACTTCAACTGTATCTCAATCATTCCATCTCAATAAAAGTTATAACAAAAGATTATTTATTAACTCCATTTACAAATCTGGTTTGATTATCTTTCTTACAATAACATTTTATCATGTTTTAACTGTGCCATTTGAAAAAAAAAAAGCCTTAGCGTTTATCCTTGTGTATGTCTGAAATGGTTTTCATAATGGTTTAGGAAAGTCTTTAATTTACCCCGTTGAAACCCTACTCTTGCTATGGCTGAAAGTGTCATGTTGGATCTTCATCTGGACAATATGTTCTGGCACAACTTCGGAGGGTTTCTTGCAAAGTCGTTGAAAACTGCCAGTTATGGGTTTGTCAGATATTTAGGCACCTTTACCACCAGGGGGCAGATTAATACAATAATCTGGGAGGCAAAAATATATATCCGTCCTCAATCATTTAATTATTTTATACTGTACTGTGCTTCAGAATGAATCTCATTAAAAGTAAAAATTCCAATAGGACTAAACATTGACCTTGAAATATAGTATTGCAGGCTGTTTTCTAATATTGATTGACTCAATTGCTCATTCTTTTTGCACGACTTTTACAACGAGCTTTAAAGTACAAATAAAATCAAAACTAACCACATGATGTAGTTAGCTTACATTGCTAGTTTTGTGGTGGACAATTCATACGTGCATGTCATTAAGGGGAAGAAAAATGTTTGCCCTTTAATCTAAAAATAAAATCTGAAAATGCACTACTTTTGTCAGTTAAATTGTCAGATTACGTATTTTTTTTAGGTATTGGGCGTGGTTAGCATACTTAAACACGCCCCTTCAACTGCCAGTTTTGACAACAGAAAAGGGAAGGAGGAGGTGTCTGTTAGATTGCAATAACTCTCCTTAAACTCTTTCTCCCATCTTTTTGAATGAATTTACTACATCCAATTTATAGATATATACATCAATGCATCCAATCAGCATGCAGTAGAAAAACAAGCCACGCCCACTGTTTTCTCATTTCCATTTCTCTAGGAACTGCGTCACAATACGAAATACATGTGAACTTAAAAGAACATGTAGATACTGTAGCCTACATTCTCGTTACTCACCAAAAGGATTCATGACCGGCTGTATCATAAATGTCCAGAGCCACTCTCACCCCAGGCTCCATCTCTAGGATGTGATTGCGGAAGCTCATTCCAATGGTCACATTTACACTTTCTGGAAACTGGCCTCTTGTGTAGCGCTGCAGCATGCATGACTTTCCAACACAATCTCCACCTATCATGATCAGTTTAAAACGGTACTGACAATCAGTGCGGTTCATGACTGCTGATCGACTAACTTCCACTTTTTGACCATAGAGGAAGGGTGTTTCTGCTCCAGGAGTCTTCGAAATGTGAACTTACAGATTCAGATGATGTAAGAGAGAAGTATTTGTGTGACAGGCAGGGGTTTTTTTGGAACAGGAAGTATTTCTGATAGTCTCTGAAGGAAGCTGGCTGACGTTCGGTGTCAGGATCCGTTTTTTTGAAGTTTACAGTGTAATATTAACATGAGTACCAGGGCCGTGCACAGACATTTTGAGGGGCAGGGGCCTAAACCAAAAAAAGGGGCACTAAGTGGGTGGGTTCTTGCTTATACAAACTTTCTAGATGTTGTAAAAGTACAATTAAAAGAAAAAAAAAGTACACTGTAATAATTTCAGAACTATTTACCATTTTACATTTTATATTTACCTGTACCTTTAACAACAAAACTTTTTTTTTGTCCTGAAAGATCTTTATAAGCTCATCTTCCATGTATGTGATTCACATTTACACATTGCGGATAATAACAGAAACTATTTACTGTTGGATGGACAATCTGAACATTTTCTGTCTCCATCACCTTTACTTTGCTGAGTTGACTCTGAGCCAGTTTCATCTTAGAATGAATAACAAAGCATTTACAATATTTAAATTATTTAAATGTCCATCTATGTTATATGACACTCTAGCATATCCCTTCCAGATTAACAGTCTTACTTGACTGATTTTAGCTCATGCTCAGTGGTCTCTCCCTCACTTTTTGAAGCTGCTTCTGCCTCTTAATATTACTTAATATTAATATTAAACTTAATATTGCATTTTTTAAACTATTTATAGGCCTAATATTGACATGGTTTGAATTTAAATGATTTGCTGTAGCCTGTGATTATAGTGATTATTATGGAAAATATAGGCCTACTTAATTAGACAAGCACAGCTAAATGTTCCATATGATGATTTACCTGCTGGAGCTTTGAATCCATGTTTTCAGTGTTAAACTACCTTTATTAGCCTTCCTTCGTTCTTTCTCTCTCTGTCTCTCTTCTTTTTTGTAAAGGCATTGTTTTTTGAGAATTTTTTTTGTCAACAAAGTGTTCCAACAACAGAAAAATGTTATTTATTTACAGGCTGAAAGGGGCACCTCAGCCAATGAGGGCAGAGGGGCAGTGGCTCTAGCCACCAGGCCACCCCCCTGTCCACGGCCCTGCTCTGCACATTACTGTGCATTCATGAAACATGACAAAAAGTCTTGGTCTGTTGTAAGTTTTTAGTTGTTAGGATCATACAAAATCATATTCTTCCCCTCAGATGCTGTGAAGTGATGGAGTCCAGATGCTACAGGCACAGAAAAAGATGCAGCAATGGAGGAACACAGCGAGCACCTTCCAGGAAGAGCTGGAGGATAGTAGAAATAAAGACTCTAAAATAAAATTTCACTTGTGTTGTCTATATTTCTGTGTTGTTGTTTTTTTATTTATTCTTCTTAGATGTGTCTGTTTAACAGTGATGTAAATCTGTTACTATATGCACAATAAATAGTTTGCTTAATTGTAACACTATTGCATCCTCAAATAATGTATTAATTGTGGTTTACAGGTGACTACAACGTCATAAAGTCGTTCAGGTTTAAGTGGACCGGATTTGACTTTTCATTTTGGTACTACTTTTTAACCATGACGCGACGTGAATTGTTTAACAAAACGAGAAACAAAAAAGTGTCCAGCACCAAAAGCCTTCATAAATCAATACTTTTTAAATAGAGTTTTATATAATAAGTAAAATCCACTGATAATGATAATATTTTAGCGATTATATTTTATGTCAAAGAAGAATTTTACTAATTTACAAGAGAAGCATAAAAAGGGAAGGACATTATTCTAATTATTATTATTCAGATGATTTATTATTCAGATGTTATTATTATTTAGATATTATTATTTATTATTCAGATGGCCAATTTTTGACTAGTGAGGTTATTTGTGCCTACCAGTTTGTTATTTGTCCAATAAATCATAATACATTTTTTTCTTTCTCTTGTGGACTGATAATTTATGGACTATTTTAGCCCAACCCTTCATATTTCTTATTCAATCTTTTATGTTTAAAACACTAATGTCCACTTAATATTGACTGTGATAAACAACTTTAATACATGTTTATATGCTTTGGTAAAATATCACCTCACTGATGACAAATTTGTATTATTTATTTTTAAATTTTTTTACTGAATTCAATAACAAAGATACAAAATCCAATTTTGCACAAAAAACAATGATAATAAAAGATCAGGATAAATAACATAAACATATATATATATATATATATATATATATATATATATATATATATATATATATATATATATATATATATATATATATATAAATTTAATTATAAGAGAAACTATTTTTTAAATTAACAATTAAACAGAGATACATAATTCAGATACAGCAAGAGGAAACAAGGACTTATGTATCCGTGATATTTCCAAAATATTTATCATAATAATCCAAGAATATATAATTTTCTTGTTATTAACTAGTCTAAGAGATTTAGCTAATAAAAACATCAATTTCAATCAAAAAATGTGAAAAAGAAGGCTGCGAATTGGAGAATTTTTGTTTGAAAAAAATTAAAACATAAAATAAAATAAAATAAAATAAAATAAAATAAAATAAAATATTTTCCATACAAAATAAAAAAGTTAATAATGTTGTTCTCTTATATATCAGTTTTACCTTCATAGTAACAAATAATATCTTGAAGTTGTAAGTGTCTGGAAGAAGCAATCTCATGACGAATAAATAGAACGAGAAGAAGGCCGTTACGTCATAGCCGACAGAATTCCTCAGAGTGACAAACGAACGAGTACAGTGAACAGTGATTTAATGACTTTAGCGACTTGTTTTGCGTCTCAAATGGAAAATAATAAGTCAACTTTGTTTTTTCATCGAGTTAAAAAGATCACGACTGACTTTGTCAACAATAATCATCAGAGTGACACGATGGCTTCTCCTACACCTTGTACCACGACGAGAAGCCCAACAGGTGAGATGAGAGTTTACAAAAACGGTGTATTCCCACCTATTATTTAATAAAAACTATAAAAAATAATAATATATCGCCATATAACGAAGCTTACAGACTTAAGAGGCAAATATTCAACCTCTCGTGATCGTAATGGTTTCGTGTATATTGTATAGTTTCTGACTTTGGGATTGAGGCCTGCTGTCATTTTATGTATTGACATTCTGGCTTTAAAGTTTCTCCTTTCCACTCAACAGAAATTGTGCCTCGCTAACGTTACTGATAAAAACCATTCTAATATTACTTTAATTTAAACTTTATGTGTAGACCTATGCAGTAATTTTCTTAGTTTTTGATGGTGTGGAGGAATATTTGTTATATTTGAGCAAACTGAGTGAGAATATTATATTTAAGTCTTTTATTGGTTTAAGCAGGGATAAATTAATACAATTAAGGGAAAGTTGGTTTTATATTCACACATTCTGACTTTCTTCTTAAAAATATAATAACAGAAATATTGTTTTAAATTCTAAATGGGAAAATCATATTAACAGCCAAATTACTATCATTCTACAACAATGTTTACTGTCAATTAATTAGTTATAACGTTGATTTGAAGTCTTACTTACATGCTATTTCACACCCAATGTTCAAATTAGCATGGTAAACAACATGGAGACAGTTAAATTAACAAACATAAACCCAACTTTTCCTCCATAATAATAAATGTGTATAGCTCTGTTTCTTTAACTGAAGTTCTGGAGCCAGACTTCTCTTTTCATTTGGAATTCTAAGACTGATTGTTAAATGTTTTAAGTTATAATTTACTCACAGATTTCTTAACTGAAGATCCAGAGCGCAAGAAATTGTTAACTTTGAGTTTGACGATTGCTAATGGAAAGCTGCAAAAATATGGATTTTGTTTCATTATTTTTTTGTGGTGGAGAAGTGGTGCTTGATTGAAGAATGTCGATGTAGATGTGGCACCCACTGACAAAAAAATAAAAGGCTTCATAAATTTGATTAAACATTGTGATGGTGATTGTTAAATAGCTCAAACTATAACTATAATAAAATATTCTATAACTCAGAATTTTGAAAAATCAAAAAATTAGTTATTATAATAGTTTGCATTTCGTGTGAGCAGGAGTGAAATGTTTATTTTTGCAAAACAGTTGCTTCTAGGATTTTTCCTAATGTCTAAAATGGATGACTTATCAACTATTTGTTAGGTTGTATTTGTCATTTTACGTCATAGAAATGATTCGCAATTCCAATTAATTATTGTAGTTGTCAAACATTTTCTATTATAATTGTACATTTATTGTTGATGTTTCTTTTGTGTGATTGTCTTTTATATGTCTAATTTTTAGCAGTTTGTCTATTTTAAACTTGTGGTTAAAGAGTTTTCTAATGTTTCCCTGTTCATTTCCTTTACTTCAGAAAACCCAGAGAAAAGGAGGAAAGGGAAAAAAGTCTCTGCTTTCTTTAAGAGAGTATGGAAGGCTGCAAAGCGCCCTTTCCTTAGCTGTGACCAGAGCAGAGTGGTTCCCTTTGAACCACAGTCAGATAACGACTATTTCGAGCACCTGCCTGTTCCAGGTCCCTCCAGGACCGTCGCAGCACATGCAGACCCTGAGCCGGTGTTGCTGCCAGGCCAGGTCTGTGAAGAACCTCAGCCGTTGAGTGTTCCGGGCCCCTCCAGGATCAAGCAAACAGCAGATGTGCCGAATGCAGATCGGGCCCGTCCTGAGTCCTCAACGGCCCTCACAGGTCATGTTGACACTGAGCAGATGCGTCCGCCAGTCCAGGTCTGCGACAGTCTCGAGTCGTTGGCTGTTCCAGGACCATCCAGGATCCAGTCAACGACCATCGCAGATCATGTTGACCCTGAGCAGATGCGTCCGCCAGTCCAGGTCTGTGAAGATCCTCAGCCCTTGAGTGTTCCGGGCCCCTCCAGGATCAAGCAAACAGCAGATGTGCCGAATGCAGATCGGGCCCGTCCTGAGTCCTCAACGGCCCTCACAGGTCATGTTGACACTGAGCAGATGCGTCCGCCAGTCCAGGTCTGCGACAGTCTCGAGTCGTTGGCTGTTCCAGGACCATCCAGGATCAAGCCAACGGCCATCGCAGATCATGTTGACCATGAGCAGATGCGTCCGCCAGTCCAGGTCTGTGAAGATCCTCAGCCCTTGAGTGTTCCGGGCCCCTCCAATATTAAGAAAATGACGGATGCAGATTCGGTCAGTCCTGAGTCGCCTCCGTCTGTTCAAGACCCCTCTAAAATTGATGGGACTGATGGTGAGTCATCCTGAATTTGGTTCATTTTATTTTGCCATCTGTTATTTTTACTCTTTGTTGTTTTTAGTTTCTAAATCAGACAGTGTCATTTGTTGTACTGTTGGTTGTGTATTAATTATTACAGTGCTAAACATATATGAGTACACCCCCACAAATCTCTCATTTAAATTCATATTTTCTATGGGATGCTTTACAATATTCTATATTCTAATATCTTTCCATTTCTAAAAATGTTCTGTGACTAAAATATTATTTTAATAAATAAATCTGTTTATTAAATCAGTTTTGTTCAAATGCATCAATATATATTACTAAATATTACCCATATTCACTGAGAAATGGATAAATGTAAAGCATATATCAGGGGTAAAGTCTAGATCGGATATGCGGCCAGCCGAAAGTGCAATATGCACATTAATAAAGTAGCATTTTTTTTGACACTGTATAACAATAATTAATATTTTTACAGTACTGTGAGGGTTAGGTTTAGGGTTGGGGTGGGGGTAGGCGTTAAAAAATAAATTTTATTGGGTAATTTAATAGATAACATAACTAATACTCGGTACAACTGCAGTTTTTACATTACTGTGACTGTTGGGTTTAGGGTTGGGGTGGGGGTAGACGTTAATAAAATACAACAAATGAGAAATTTAGTAAATAATAGAAATAATTTGCGTTAACTTCCGGCAGCAAACGTACAGTATCCGCTCTAGCAACAACCCATATCAGGGGTGGCCAACCCTGTTCCTGGAGAGCCACCTTCCTGCAGATTTCAGTTGCAACCCATGTCAAACACACCTGCCTGTAATTATCACGTGGTGTTCAGGTCCTAATTAATTGGTTCAGGTGTGTTTAATATGGGGAGCAACTGAAATCTGCAGGAAGGTGGCTCTCCAGGAACAGGGTTGGCCACCCCTGGCATATATGAATGTTCTGAGCACTGTAGCTGCAGCTTTGTTCATGAAGATGTTTCTGTTTGTTTTCTTCATTTTAGAAAACCCCAAGAAAGGAAGGAAAGGGAAAAGAGTCTCTGCTTTCTTTAAGAGAGCATGGAAGGCTGCAAAGCTCCCTTTCCTGCATTTTACGCCACAGCCTGAGCCAGAGTCAGAGCCAGACCTTGAGTCAGTATGTCTGCCAGGCCAGGGTCCTGAGGAGGCTTCTGGGCTCACTCGTGGTAAGTCATCATTCTGTAATTGATAATTAATATAGATTATTAATCACTTTACTCCTGCATTTCTGATAGAAGTTACTGCTTTTAGATCATTGCATTAGGTCCAGATTTAAAGGACAGGAGTCATATATTTGATCAGTTTCATACCAGACAATCCAAGTAAATCTCCTTGCTTTTTTCTGTTTTTCAGGACTCGATCTGACTCAGTTTGAAGTCGGAGACCTGATTGGAGAAGGAGCTTTTGGCCAGGTGTATGTGGCATCTCACAAACGCAGTAAAAGAGTAAAGGTAAAGAACTACTTTTTTAAAATTCAGTCAACATTTTCCTCCTGATTAATAAATATAAATAATTTGTTGGCTTTAATTTAATTTGTTGTTGTTTTTCCGCAGGTTGCCCTGAAGTGCATGGTGAAGAGTCAACAGGACCGTTATCTGGACGTTGTAAGTTGATTAATTCACACAACAGTGAAAATGTGCTGAGCGTTTACTCATCCTTCACTTCTCCCGTACCTGTCTGGACCACTTTAAACTGAACTCAAAAGCAGATATGTTGGAAACAGGTAGCCACTGACCTCTATTGTAGAAAAAGAAAATACTTTTGAGGTCAATGCTTACTGGTTTTCAACTTTCTTCAAAATATCTTCTTTTGTGTTCAGCAGAAGAAATAAACCCAGAGACAAGTTATGAACACATGAATGTCGGGCTGTGGAATTAATTAAAATTCATTTAACATTAATGGAGGTTTTCCCAGAGATGGGTTGCGGCTGGAAGTGCATCCGCTGCGTAAAAACTTGCTGGATAAGTTGGCGGTTCATTCCACTGTGGCGACCCTGGATTAATAAAGGGACTAAGCTGACAAGAAAATGAATGAATGAATTATTGGAGGTTAAAATGATCATTGATTCATATCCCGGCCCCTTGTAAAGCAGTCTGCATTCATTTCTACACAAAGCTGGTAATCAGGGAAATCAAGTAGCGGGACTTTTGCAGCATGGGATGTGCTTGATTTATTCGAGTGTATACGAGTCATTCAGAAGTGCTAAAGAGCTCTTGTGCTGTTGTGTGCATGTGCTCAGCCTCAGAGACGGACAGAACACACACATGTAGAGTCCTCTTTTAGCTTAAACTGCATGACTGAATGCTCAAATGCAAGCAAAAATGTGTCACATAGTGAAGTTTGTGTTACTGTACTTTGTGCCATTCTGCTTTGGTAATGTCTTTGAAATCTGTTTTCTTTCTAGGATGGTCATTCCACACCTGTGCTTGCAGAAGTGGCAATGATGCTTAGGTTGATGAAAGCTCCGCGATGTCCAAACATCATCAGATTACACAACTGGCTTGAGATTGAGGACAACTGTGTTCTCATTCTGGAGTACGCAGAGTCATGCCAGACCTTGCTTCAGTACATCAAAGACACAGCGGACATTGAGGAAAACCAAGCACGCCAGTTAATGCGTCAGTTGATCCGAGCTATAATGTTCTGCACTGAGCGTGGAGTTTTCCATGGGGATATACACACAGCGAACATCCTGGTGACTCTACCCCGACTAGAGCTCAAATTGATCGACTTTGGATGTGCTCAGCCAATTACCCAAAAGCCTTTCAATAAAAGTGACTATCGAGGTGAGTTGGAATTTTGTGTTAGTTTCTTTGCTCACAGTATTGTCTCATGAAATGACTGAATTCTGGAAATGTCTCTCTTACAGGAGCTGGACATGGCATGCCACCTGAGGCTTTGAGGTGTCGTGTATTCCATGCTAACCCGGCATACGTCTGGACAATAGGCATTATGCTGTATGAAATAATGCATGGACGACTGGCCTTCAATAACAGACAGTCAATAATGTTTGGCGCAATTCAGATACACCCCAGGTTATCCACAGGTAAGCAGACACCTCTGAACAATCTCAGCCTCAGTGACAGAATCAAACATGTCAGTCATAAGTCAAATGGATTAAATATAATGCTTACAGGACCTGTAGATATTAAAGTTACTTAATTGTGGATGTT
This sequence comes from Danio rerio, assembly GCF_052040795.2. Taxonomy (NCBI): domain Eukaryota; kingdom Metazoa; phylum Chordata; class Actinopteri; order Cypriniformes; family Danionidae; genus Danio; species Danio rerio. Next base: position 39,938,864 of record NC_141036.1, on the reverse strand, counting down.
TTGTAACATTTGATGTTGTAAGATTTAAAGACGTTCATGAATGTTGAGTATGCAGACATATTTCACACTCTCTGTGACACTTTTCAGCATGCGTGGACCTGATTTCCCAGTGTTTGATCCGTAATCCAGCTAAACGGCTACAGTTACACCAGGTAGAAGAGCACTGCTGGTTCAATCCAACGACCCCAAATCCTGTGAAGCAGTTATACAAGAGGAGGTAGAGGAACACACAGAGTTTTATTTGACAGCCTTTCATATTACTGCTTAAATAACTTTGTCTTATTTCTGATTGTTTTTCTTCATTTTTAGAAAAAACTAAAGAAGTGAGGAGGAGGAGAGCACCCTTTCCAGACATTCACAAGACTGTTAAAGTTATTAATTACTCCCTCATGTCATTCCAAACCCCTAAGACCTCACTTTTCTTCAGTGTCAGTTCATGACGTGTGTTGAAGAGAGCTCTGTCCTGCGCTGTGTGTGTGTCGCACTGCTGACGTTTACCTCAGATGTGCCCACGCTTTGTTTAAATGAGAGGAAGTCGCGCAGGCCTCTGGGTTAAACATCAGCAGTGTGACACACATGCAGTGCAGTACAGAACTTCTGAAGTCGTATTTCTGTTTTATTGTTTTTGTGTTTTTCTTTCTGCATGAAAGAAGTTTCACTTAAAAATGACAGCTGTTGCTCCAAACCCCTGACACCTTTCTTCATCTTCAGAAAACTAGTGAAAATATTTGAGATGAACCGCGAGAACTCTCTGATCCTCCATAAACCACAAGAATGAAGAATTGTTTAAATCCCAGAAAACTTCATCAAACCATGAGAGCCCTGTCCTGCGCTGTATGTGTGTCGCACTGCTGATGTTTACCTCGGATGTGCCCACGCTTTGTTTAAATGAGAGGAAGTCGCGCAGGCCTCTGGGTTAAACGTCAGCAGTGCGACACACATACAGTGCACTGTGCTCTTATGAACGTGCGGTTTTAGGGTCAGAGAGCTCTCAGATTTCATTTAAAATGTTTTTATTCGTGTTTTCAATATGAAGTAAACATGAATTTGAACTAAGGACATGAGGCGAGTAATTAATGACAATAATGGTAATTAATGGTGCCTGGACTGCAGCTCTGCACAAGATGTTTGGCCAGAGGAGAAATGGTCGTGCCCAACTGAGCCTGGTTTCTCTCGAGGTTTTTTTCCTTCACTTTAGTCAATTGGTGAAGTTTTGTTCCTCGCCACTGTCGCCGCTGGCTTGCTTGGTTTGGGACTTGTGGAGCTGCGCATCGATGGATTTGCTCTTTAGTGTTTGGACTTTCAGCAGTGACAATTAAACCACACTGAAGTGAACTGAACTGAACTTCAACTCTGAAAACTGGACTGACACAGTTTCAATTTTCTTCCATGTTAAGCTGCTTTGACACAATCCACATTGTAAAAGCGCTGTAGAAATGAAGATGAATTGAACTGAATTAATGCTAAAACTCCATTAGGAAGTCCAGTGCTGTCACAGTTTTCTCCTCTAAAGTGTCATCAAAGATCTGCTCAACTATTTTCTACCTCATCAATGAATCTGGTGTTCTGTCACAAGGGAAAGGGATTGTTTTATAATTAAGTGTTCATAATTGTTTTGTAATGAATTGCTTTTATATATTGTTAATAATTCAAATAAAATCATGTGAATCAAACTGAAGCTCTGCACATCATTTCTGTGACTTTTCTAAATGACTTTTTACTCAATTAAATTATTTACTCAAGTGTGTCCTAACCTATGAGTTTTTTTCTTCTGTTGAACACTAAAGAAGACACTTTAAAGAAATCTGAAAATCTGTAACCACTGATGTCCATAGTAGGAAAGCAAATACAATGGAAGTTAATAGTTACAGGTTTCCTGCATTTTCCAAAATTTTGTGAAAAAAAATTCATTTTCCTTCTTTTGTGAAAAACAGAAGAATCTCATTGTAAGTCATTTTGGAAGGGCACTTTCTATCCAAGACTAAAAAGGGCATGTGCACTGCACAGGTTCAGCCCAATGTGTGCACGTGCCTGATGAGTACTTAAGTATTATATGAACATATGCATATACACATGGTCATAAGGTGTTTAACACCATAAAGTGTGTTTTTCCACAGTGTGTCATCAGTCAGCCATGGTGGATGGCAGAAAGTAAACAATGCCACAAGCTGGTTTCATCCACCTATTTTTACATTCTCGAATATCTGATTGTGAAATGCTTAATGGAAGAACCAAGATGTGCATAAAATTGGATAAAATAGGTAGGGTTAACTTTTTATCCAACTAGAAATAATGAGCATAAAGTATGATGGAAACCGATTTCCAGAATAATTTCCAGCATGCGTGTAAAAAAAGTCAGTCGAATTTGTTTTTACAGATCATGTGATAATAAAATTTGGCATGATAGCATTAATGGAGCAACCAGCAGACAGAAAGACTTTATAAAATATCTGAAATGTTGTTTGGTCGCTCTAAAAGTCCTTAAACAAAGTCTGTCATTACAGTGGTTCGATATTATTACTAAAAGAGTCACCTCTGGTTCGTTCTGTTTTACCTTAGGTAGAAATTTATTATGTTAGAAAAAAGGCTTTCTTTTTGGTACTTGTTGGCATGTTTGTCAGGAAGGGATTTATTTAGTTATCGTTAACTTGTTAGATGGAAACAATGCTTTATTTTCAAATGTTTTATGTGAATAATCCAGTTTTGCACATAAATCTAATTTGCATTTTTGGATGGAAACATAGCTACTTACGGAACTAAACTAAATTAGCATTATTTGATGTTTACTGCCGCTCAAAATAGGAAATAATATTCATGTTTTGGCTTGTACTAATCAGTCAGACCAGAAGAAAAACTTTTGGAGTACCAAAATGTGCCAAAAGTTATAACAAATCGATCTGAATAAGGCTTGTTCATTTCAGTTCGTCAAAATATTACACCTTTTCCTGCTTACTAAGTCTTCCATACACTGAAAAAAATGATTCAAAGATGATACCTTAAATTTACTATTTATTATTTTTTTTAAGTTAAGTGGTTGTAAAAAAAAAATGTATTTTTGGGCTAAATTTAAACAAACAAATTAAGTTGAACATAGTTTAATTTGGTTAAATTCAACCCATATAAACTGCAACAATTTTGCAGAAATATTTTATTTCAGTGATCTAGCAAATTTCACTAATTTTCTTATGGTTTACACTTCAAAAATAAACAGAATAATCAACAAAATCTCACAGCAATTCGTAACTTTTTGATTTAGTGGCTTATTCGTATAAATTCGTACAATTTAGTACAATTTTCTCATCACCCAATGACGGTTGGGGTTAGGGGTAGGGTTAGGTGCCACGCCACCTTTTTTAAATCCTACATTTTTATACGACTGAACTCTTACGAATCAGCCACTGAACTGACAAAATGTAAAATACTTACGTTTCCTCACGAGATCAGGCTGGAATAATGTATTCAGTAGTAAATTACCATGCAGTCCATTTTGCTGTTGACACCCGAGTATCCCCATAATGTCAAAAACGGACAAAATTTATATGTAAGTGAAAACAATTGTGAAAAATTGGAATTCTATTGCAGATTCCAACTTCTAATAGGATTCAGATCTTCATACTTGTAAACGATAAGATTTTTAAGAGCTTCGAGTTGCATGTAACTGCTGCACTGCCTCACTGCCACAGACTCATTTAGATGCAGATCATTTGTTAAGGCCAGGGGTGTCAAAGACCGTTCATGGAGGGCCGCAACACACATGGCTTCAACACACTCACCTGTATTGTCAGTTTAAACAACCCTGAAGGAATCAATTAGTTCGATCTGATGAGTTTAATTAGCCTTAAAGCTACACTTTGCAGAGCTGTGGCCCTTGCCAAATTGAAGTTGACACCTGTGGTTAAGGTGTTGATAGTGTTTGAGTCTGAGAAGAGCTTTAGATAGTGTTGTCATCTTGAAATTACAGTAATTATAACGGCATGAACACTCTGTTGACGGCTGTTGCTCTGAAAAAATTCCCAGTTCCTAAGTTGAAAGAGTGTACAAGAATTAGGTTTCAGAAGAAAATGTCCATTATTATAAACAGATTTTTAAAAATAACTGAAGACCTTTTAAAGACAGTCTTGTTGGGAATTGATTGCTTTCATTTGAACTCGTGTATTCACACCAATTCAACTTACGACATCAATTCTGAGAAGTTGGGACATTTAGTAAGATGTATAAAAAATAAAAAATCTGATTTTTGGTAATATTCTTGAACTTTTATTTCATATAAAAAGTACAAAAGCAAAATACAGTATATAATATTCAGATCAAACAGGTTTGAAATGGTCCATAATAATTAGCCAAACCTTGTGAGGGTTTCATTGTGTGGGTATAAAAGGAGCATCCTATGGATCATGGTTCATCATGTTATACAAAAAGAATAAAAAAATCAACAATCTAATTTCTCAGGTTAATTTTTTAACCATAGAAAATGATGCGTCTGTCATGGTGTGGGCAGCAGCAGAGCTAAGGCATGGGTGTCTGGTATACATGTGCTGAGTACTATTGACATGGAGGCCTAAATTGGGATACAGAGACAGATATTGAGATCAAGATTGTTAGTTCGATAAGGCTTATTCTGCATGTGCTACAGAGGTGTAGTATCCCATGGCCTGCAGTCCAGATCTGTTTCCTTTTGGAAAATGTTTGGCCCATGATAAAAAGGGGAACCAGACAATGATGACCACAGACTGATGAGCAGTCATATCAGACTGATAAAATTGCTTGTAAAACTTCAAAATTACTATCCTCAAGTTTAAAACCAAACAATAATGCAATTTAAGGAAAGTTGTTAGATTCGCTTTGTTTGTGACTTGTACTTGATGCTCTTTTCTGCTTCGACTTAAATCACTTCCTGTTCTTTTTTAGTGTACGCGTCCCACAAGCAGGTGTATGGATGTACGTTTGTACACGAATCATATTGTACATCAGCCATGATGATGATGACTATAAATCTGTAATGAAATTCTAGAAGTGCATTTATTTAATGCTAACTGATTTGCTTCTGACAATGGACAATTCCAAAATTTCACTGACATTTTAAACACGGGTAGAGTGTAAAACCATAATTGTTCAGGTTAAAAAGTTGATCAACCCTGTACTGTTTATTTCTGGATATAAACGTTTTTATTCGCAATATACTTTATATGACACGTAAGAGGGAAGTGTTAACTGAAAATAGATAATAAAAGTTTAGTTTCATGCAAGTGAATTTTTCAGGAATACTGAAAAAACATAATAGAAAAAAATATTTCAGAATATAAAAATGTAGAAAACATTTTCCAACTGCAGTTTCCTGTTGACTTCATGTGGCACAGTATTTGTTGTTCTCAGCTGGCTCATCTTGACTGGTCATTTATTTTTGTTCTCGATCTTTCCTAATGCAGCTTTCATGCAGATGCAATTCTCCACTTATCAAACCCTGATAAATACGGCGGGTCAACAGCTCAAAAGCTTCTGTCACATTATGACCTGTTTTAGCCGAGGTCTCGATATACGGAGCTCCAACTTCACTTGCGAACTCGTCCACCTCTTCTTGACTCACTTCTCGCTCTTCACTGTCACACTTGTGTCCCACCAGCACAAACAGCACACTGTATGGATGTGCTTTTGCACGCACTGCTGAGTACCGAAATTTAATAAAGTTGAAAGTCTCGCGATCACCCAGGTCAAACACCAGCAGGCATCCAGCAGATCGAGGAATATAAGCTAGAATGGCATCCCTGAAAGCATAAGTTTTGATGATGAACAACAATGTAAATGTGTATTACTGTTGCTTTCACAGTAGGTTATTTTTTGGATAAATATTGAATAGACAATAAAGACAAAAACAAAACTTTTTGCAAAAACTGAAACGCCATAAATAAAAAAAACCTAAGAATAATATAATATAATATAATATAATATAATATAATATAATATAATATAATATAATATAATATAATATAATATAATATAATATAATGACCACCTTCTTAGCAGTCAAAACGGCAGCCAACTGCTGAGACAAAGTGGCTATAGGTCTGGGATTATGTAAGCTGAGTTTGGAGGCCAAGCCTTGTCAGTTCTAGCAGTGTGCCATAGAACATTTGAATTAGATCAACCTTTATTCAAAAAAAACTATTGAACAACACCTATTATTTAGTCTTAAGGCAATTCTGATAAACCTTTTGTGATCCACTTCTAATGCCAACTACTGTATAATGTTGGCCAGCAATGAGCACCAATATTCTGCAGAGTTTAGCTACAACTTGCCTTAACACACCTGACAAAAAGTGTCCATAATTGGTTCAGATGTGCAAATTGTGATTGGAGCTGAAATCTTCAGGACTGAGTTTGGGCACATCTGCTCTATAATTGTGGGTCCGATTCAAGCATTGTTTTTGATGATAATTTTTTTATTCCGTTACACAAATTAATTTAAAAGATTTAAACAAACTAAATAAAAGTGAATTTCTGTTATTTTCTCACTATTGACTCATTTTAAACTTGTTTCAAATATTGCTTTGTGCTTTAGAGGATCTGTTTATGGTTTATAGATTTTAATAAAGCATTACAGTTTTATATGGTTTAAAGATGCGGTTCTCACTGCTTACCAAAATCGTTCATGACCAGGTGTATCCCAAATTTGTAGATTCACATTTACACCAGGTTCCATCTCTAGGGATTTAGCGCAATAGTCCATTCCAATGGTACAATCCAAATGCTTAAAACAGCCATTTCTGTATCGATACATCATGCATGACTTTCCTGTCGCGTTGTCCCCTATCATGATTATTTTAAAATTATACATTTCTTTATTCTGTTGAACACAAAAAAAGGAATTTTGAAGCTGAAAACCTGTAACCACTCACTCCATATTGGGAAAAAACAAATACTATGAGCAGGGGAAAACTGTGCAAAAAGAGATTCTTTAATGTTCTAATAGAAAAACGCTGTTTAAAAGAATAACGAAAGTCAAACAGGTTTCAAACAAATAAACTTAGTAATGGTGTAGCTTAAGTAATGACAGGATATTCATATCCATTTAAATTTCGCTGTAGAAGCCTGTGGAAAACCTGACATAGTTGTAAATACTACACTTTCTTTTATTATTTTAATTATTATTAATAGGCATTCCGCAGTTGCATTAATTAGATGAAAGTGATCAGACATTAATAACTTAGTTTCGTTGTTAATTATGAGTTTATAGGACAGAACGAAATAGACACAGTCGTAGATATGGTTTCAGTTTCATTTAAAATGAAAACAAAAAAAAGTCAAAATACTTACATTTAAGACGCACTTCGTTTCACTTAAGAAAAAACAAAGGATATCCACAAGTAGCCAATTAGCAGACGGTATAAAACATAGACTATATGGATGGATTGTCACTTTTCATTCCAGGTAAGTTACTTGGGTAACCTACGAATAATTGCGAAATCGAAAGTGAAAACAAACAAGTCAAAAGGCTTACGTTTTACATGTTTACTCTGTAACTTAATAACAGATGTCCAACATGTTTACAGGTTGTGGGTTTAATAAAGATAAAGATATTATTGCATATTTACCAAATGATACAAAACAACGTTTTGCTTAATCTTCTATTGATTTGGTAGGAATTGTGACAGGCGAGTTTATTCAAGAATAGGAAGCATGGTAGTCAGAAGCAATTCTAGCAAGTTCAAGGAACAATGTAATACATTTAAAAAAAAAAAAATCCTTTTTTTTTTTTTTAACATGGCATCGAAATACATAAAAAAATATATGCAAAAAGCATACTTTATATTTCCAAAAAATATAATATAAAAGATTCAAGTACGAATCATCTCATGCCTTAATGTTTTTTTTCTTTGGTGTACTGAAGTGTAGCCCCACATTGTCTTTGCTGTACTGTGTGCAACCTTGCTGCCACCCTTTCAAAACTGCTGAAAATTATAATTTATTTAAATTTTAATTTATAAAAAAAAAACTAAATTCTAATTTAATTATACCATTTTAAGATGAGTGATGATATCTCTTCTGATTGTCATGCAGTCAATGAGTAAGTAGTATGTGTGACATTGATTGACACATGTTTGGTCAATCTATTCATTGACATGAATAAAAGTAATATGCTTTTAAAGTGGGTGGCACGGTGACTCAGTGGTTAGCACTGTTGATTCAAAGCAAGAAGGTTGCTAGTTGGAGTCCCGGCTCAGCCAGTTGTCGTTTCTGTGTGGAGTTTGCATGTTCTCCCCATGTTTGTGTGAGTTTCCTCCGGGTGCTCTGGTTTCATTCAGCTGTTCATTCCTTGTTTAACTCCAAAACAAATCTTAATCAAATATTTAACATGTTGTTTAAAGATTATACACCAGTGAAAATTCAGTTGAACCAATTTATTTTTTAATCAATTGTAATGATTTTGCTATTGCTATACCTCCCATGATTAATATTGCACCAAACAAAAAAATAACTTTACAGTTATTGCAACACACTTGCAACACATTTCTAAGACAAATGCACCACAATCCTGACACTATAGCTAATTAAAGTGGTCTGTGGCACTGCCCAAAAATATTAGCATGTTTAACATTGGAGAACATGGTTATCAGTGTTCAATCCTTAATTTCAAAATCAATCCTAATTTATTTGTAATGTAAAGATGGAATTTTCCCCCATATCCTCAAATAGAATAAATAGAATCTTCTATGACAGATACACAGCTATAGAATGACTTGAGAGACAGTTTGAAATTGGGTTTCTCTGTATGTTTTTAGTTTTTTTTTTTTTTTTTTTGATTATGTACTGAGAAAATACTATTTCATTGTACTTCTTACAATGACAAAAAAAAAAAACTTTCATTAACTTCTTTCATGTACTTCATCTCTGTGTGTATGTACTTTATGTATGTATGTATGTACACTGTAATAATGCTGGGTTCTAAACAATAAGTTTGTGTTGAGAGCATGAAGGTTTCAAATCTAAATGGATTGAACAAAACCGTTCAGGGGCAATGCGGTGGCACAGTAGGTAGTGCTGTCGCCTCTCAGCAACAAGTTTGCTGGTTCGAGCCTCGGCAGGGTCAGTTGGCATTTCTGTGTGTAGTTTGCATGTTCTCCCTGCATTCGCGTGGGTTTCCTCTGGTTGCTCCGGTTTCCCCCACAGTCCAAAGACATGGGGTACAGGTGAATTGAGTAGGCTAAATTGTCAGTAGTGTATGAGTGTGTGTGAGTGTGTATGGTTTCCTAGAAATGGGTTGCAGCTGGAAGGGAATACGCTGCGTAAAACGTGCTGGAAAAGTTGGCGGTTCATTCTGCTGTGGGGACTCTGGATTAATGAAGGGACTAAGCCGAAAAGAAAATGAAAGATTGAAAGAGAAGAGTATAGAGAAGGAAAGGAACTGCTCACGATCTTAAGCAGTGGTGGTAGTAGTGACATGGGCAATGTATGGCTGTCAATGGAATCGGTTCTCTTGTATTTATTGATGAGATGACTGCTGACAGCAGGATGGATTCTGAAGTGTTTCAGGCAATATTTTCTGCTCATATTAAGCCAAATGTTTCAGAACTTATTGGACAGTGCTTCACAGTGCAGATGGAAAATGACCCAAAGCATACTGCAAAAACAACCAAAGAGGTTTTGAAGGGAAAGAAGTGGAATGTTGTGCAATGGTCAAGTCCTTCACCTGACCTGAATCTGATTGAGCATGCATTTCACTTGCTCTGCCAGGCATCTACAGCAACTGTCTTCAGTTCCTGCTTGTTTTCAGCATCACCAGAAATGAAACCCAGCGTCTGGTGAGGCCTATGCGTTCCAGACTTTAGGCTGTGAAGGACTGCAAAGGATTTGCAACCAAGCATTAAAAAGTAAAAGTTTGATTAATGATTATTATTCTGTCCTATTACTTTTGGACCCTTAACAAGTAAAAGGCATTTGTTGTGATTGAAATTAATGGTTATTCCACCAAATATTGCTTTCTTAATATTGTGTTTAATCTGAAGAAAATAAACAAGTAATACAATTTAAAATAAAACAGAATAAAGTTTTTTTTTACTCTTCTTTTGTAATAACACTTCAGAATGTGGTATGAAAAATGTCAAGTATATTTAATAACTATTAAAACTCCATTTTGGAATACTTCACTGGTTAAAAATCAAATCCTCTTGTACAATATTCTGATTAGTTGCAGATATAAAACACACCCGCATTTTATATTTAAATAAAATAATACACAACAACAAACTTTTCCTCATATAAGCGCTTCTCCCATATCCTACATAACAGTTACCAACAAAAGAATAATAATTTCCTGTAACACTGCTGATGATCCCTATAAGGTTACATTACAAACAGTGGAAGAACATCACAAACCGGCTCCAGCAGGTGACGCCATGTTGGCTCAAAGTGGCTCATGGTAGGTATGCAATAGTGGTTCTATTGTCTGAGGCTCAAAGTAAATCACAGCAGGTTTCTGTTGGCCTGTACCATGTGTGACTGGAGTACAGTACCCGTTTGAGATCACTCTGTGTGCAGGGCAGTCGTACTGTTGTTTGTCTGATCTTGAGATTTGTGTGGATCTACACATTGGTAGATTCTCTCTGTTGTTTATTGTTGAGTCTGTTGGCATTTCGCTAAAGGGTGTTGCATATTCTGGTTCGGGTGGAATAGGATCTGCGTATTCAGGAAGCTGTCCAGGAGTGTCGTAGAGGTTGTGGGCGAAGGGGATGGTGTAGCCTTCTTCCATTGGGGGGCGAAATGTGAGTCCCATCATCTGTCCGCCAGATACCACATCAGGCTCTGCATAGACTGGAAACAGTAGAGAACATTGGAGTCTGTTAGTTTTAGTCATTTTTTTTTTACGCGTTTTTGTTATTCTTTTACATTTTCTTCTTCTTTTATTTTTGTTATGATTTGATATTTATTCTAGCATTGCAATTAATAATGTAATGAATTTTAATTATTTTGTATTTATTTATAGAATGTCTTAAATATTATTATTAAATTCTTTAATACTATACCCTTTTTTTACTTTGTGTGCACTTAGTTTAGTATAAAAATCTTAAATCTTTATCAATACAATTAAATTTATCTACATATAAACATCAAAACAGATAAAATAAAATTCTAACAGAATTATAAACATTTTAATTAGAACTTAATTCTGTTATATATGTTATCATTATTTATGATAATGAGGTCTCTGCAGAGCAAAAGTGGGTGTTTTTAGACTAGTGGGCGTTTCTAAATCATGCAATAAATTATTTGTATTTATTTCTAGACTATATTAAATGGCAATTAAAATTTAATTAATTAAATTTTTTTTTTCTGTGTGTGTGTGTGTAGTTTAGTTAAGTATAAAAATCTTTTATCATTATTAATATAACTATATTTGCCTACATATAAACATTTTTTCCCCTGGTATAGTTATAAACATTTTAATTACAATGATTCTAAATCATGCAATGGAAAAAAATCCAATAAACCCCACCCCTTCCCCAATGGAAACCCAGGGGTGTCCAAACTCCTGGAGGGTTGGTGTCTTGGAGAGTTTAGCTCCAACCCTAATTAAACACACCTGAACCAGCTAAGCACGCTCTTACTAGATATATTAGAAACTTCTTGGCAGGTGTGTTAAAGCAAATTGGAGCTAAACCCAGCAGGACACCGGCCCTCAGTCACTTTAATGCAGTGCTTGATTTGTAAATGAATAATTGAAATGAAATAAAAGTTACCATGACCGACGTCCACCGCACAATTTCAGTTTAATTTTTTTCTCGAAACATGACGTCATTAAATGGTGATTGCACAAAGGGCATCACATTTCTGAACCGTCTTTAATTATTTTGTGCCATAAAATGGTATGGTTCAGTCATGGTTAATAAAAACATGTAGCTACAAACATAAATCTTATGAGCAATCACTATTCAGTTCACTTCACTATTATTTGCCAAGTGAACAAAACAATTAAATGACTCACTCAGTCTAATCTTTAAGTAGAGCCCACAGTTACCTCTTCTGTCATGTTTTTCAGTTGACCTGACTCGCTTTGCTTCTGTCTCCCGCTATCCTGATCCATTCGCGCAGCTTCGTCTTTTCAGGATCTCTTTTGATCAAAATTTACTCGTGGTTTTAAAAATGAAAATATGCGTGACTGCCTCTTTACCATTTTGAAAATACAATTATTATTTAGGTAGGCCACTCTGCTATTATTTATTTTCGCTGCTTACTGCGCACAAAACAATCACCAACCGATTAGCTGAAAATATCATTGAGGGTCAATAGCCTTTTTGCTTTAGCTTGCACATGGTGACTACCGTCATGTGTGTGCACGTGCAAACACAATCTACGCAGCCTTCACTTGCACTCATTCACACACACACACACACGCACACGCACACACACATGTAAGTATTCACCATGCGAGTCATTCAAATAAATACTGGAGCACAAAACGCGAATATCTGACATTTTCTGGAACAGAATCCCGCAAGATCAGGCTCAAATTAAGCTCAAATTACGAAAATAAATTTTTTAAATTCCTCTCAGGAAATATATAAAGAGGCATATTTCAGTCTAAAATAATATAAAACTAAATGTAATTAAATTAAAGCATTAAATTAAAATGTAGAAATTGTAAAAAAAAAAACACTTTTGGGACCACAAATGCCCAAACTTGTAGCCAATCAGCAGTAAGGGACGTGTCCAGTAATGATAAGGGGCAAAAAACCCACACACAAAAAACGTTGTCTCATAGTTGAGAAATGGGCATGTTTGTTTTGGTGCTTTCATATATCGACACATTAGGTCCCACTTTATGTTAGGTGGCGTTAACTAATACTGTATGTACTGAAAATAATAATGTGTTACAATGTACTTAGTGTAAATACATGTTTTTTACATTGTACTTATGATTGATTAAATACCTGCATGTAGTTACATCTGTAATAATTTCTATAATTACACTTTTCACCATCCCTTACAACTTAACCCACCCTTTAACTGAGTTCCTAACTCTACCTGTATCTACATTTACATTTAGTCATTTAGCAGACGGTTTTATCCAAAGCGACTTACAAATGAGGACAAGGAAGCAATTTACACAACTATAAGAGCAACAATGAATAAGTGCTGTAGGCAAGTTTCAGGTCTGTAAAGTCTAAGAAGGAAAGTATTAGTAGTATTAGGAATTTTTTTTTTATTTATTTTTTTTTGGGTACAGTTGGTATGATATCCAGAGAGGCAATTGCAGATTAGGAAGTGAAGTGGAGACTAAATAGTTGAGTTTTTAGTCGTTTCTTGAAAATAGCGAGTGACTCTGCTGTTCTGATGCAGTTAGGGAGTTCATTCCACCATCTGCAGAAGTGAGAGCAGATAAGAAGGAGCAAGGCCAGAAGTCACTTTGTAGGCAAACATCAGAGCTTTGAATTTGATGCGAGCAGCAACTGGCAGCCAGTGCAAACGGACTAGCAGCAGAGTGACATGTGCTCGTTTAGGTTCATTGAAGACCACTCGTGCTGCTGCGTTCTGGAGCCGTTGAAGAGGCTTGATAGAGTTAGCTGTAAGCCCAGCTAGTAGAGAGTTGCAGTAATCCAGTTTGGAGAGAACAAGAGCTTGAACAAGGAGTTGAGCTGCATGTTCAGATAAGAAGGGTCGGATCTTTCTGATGTTATAGAGCTCTCCTCAAAAGCACCAAAAGTGTTCTGCAATACATTATGAACACAGTAAGTACATTGTATATATTTTTTGACGCAATAGCGTAATAGTTGAGGCCATCTAATATAAAATGGGACCCAACATTAATTGGCCAAATTTTCTTAGTGCATCTATAATAATAAACCCCAGAATCAATAAACCCCAGAATCATCCCCAGAGGGCTGGCTTTTCCCTTGGCCAACTAATAATAGGAAGGCATTATTGCGCTCCCGCATGATCCAACAGTATCTGAGGCTCTGAAAGTGGCCCCTCGTCCCCCTTCTCTCAGTCCTTCACTCACTGGGCAGGAATGCTAAGAGGGCGAAATTGTTTTAATGGAAGCGTCTTCAGAAAGGCCTCTGATTGTCCTGACCACTGACCTCCTCGTACCAGAAGCCCTTACTGAAGGCTCTGTTGGCCAGTGGGTGTTGAGGAGGGTGTTCAGTGCCCCCTAATTTGGGCTCCAATTAAAGAAGCCATTCAGGGAAGCAGTGCAGACAAAAGAAAGCCATGTTTTTATGCTGCCACCGAGCAACTGTTGGAGGAATGAGCTCAGAATGAAAGCCACTGGCCCTGTTGTTTCTCTCAGCTGAGCAAAAGCACACAGAATGGGGGCGAACAAAGGGGTCAGAATGACTTTTTGGCTTTCTTTCTGTTTCCGTCCTGCTGTTCGAGTCGTATTAGAGCTCTGGAATATATTGCTGAGAGCTGTTGTACCCAGCGGCGTCTTCTAGACAAACACTGCCTTGTCTCGTTTGTTGCTCGAAACATTCCTGAATGAATTTGGGGTATTCATTGCTATAATGGGATGAAAAATGTCAGTGGTTGTCGTACCATTGAGAGGAGGGTTGGGGAGAGCATCGTGGATGTTTCGGACCAAAGGGTACGAGACGAGCTCTGGGTTTATGGATGGAAGCTTCGCCGTCCCGTGGAAACCCTGACAGCCTTAAGCAAGAGAGCAGGAAAGGCAGTCAGGAAATACCAGTAACAGATTGGAGACATGGGGGATAAAGCAAACAGGACTGGAGAGGCAGGGTAAAGGGTGCTTACCTTGGTCAACACAGCATTTCTTTAGTTGTGAATTTCTTTTTCTGAAAAGAAAATTAAAAACAATAAATTCCTTACGGGTATATGTCAGAGGCGTATTTCAGCGTAATAAAATGATCAAATTAAAAAATAAATAAAATGAAATGTAATGTAATTAAATTAAAGCATTAAATACATTCGTTCATTCATACATTTATGAATGAATGAATGAATGAATAAAACATTAAATCAAATTAAATTATAGCACTGAAATTGACAATGTAAAAAAAAACATTAAAGCTTTAAATAAACTTAAATGTAATTAAAGAATTAAATACATTTTACAAAATGTAATTAAAAAATTATTAAATTAAAACATTAAAAATAAATATTATTAAAATAAAGCAAAAATTTACAAAATGTAATAAACAAATAACATTAAAACACTAAATAAAATAACTAGTGCTGTCAATCGATTTAAAAAAATTAAGTAATTAATCGCACCTTCTTAAAAAAATTTATCGCTATTTATCACATTTAAAATACTGAAACTTGTAATTTTGGCTATTCAAATGTAAAATTAATGTAAACGCAAGACAAAAACTATTTAAATTCAAAATATAATTGTTTATTAGAATTAAAATTCAAAATATAATTGTTTAATAGAATTTGTGTTTAACTTGTAACACAGATTTCTTCATGTAAACAACATACCCACAATAAACCATCAAGATCCTGCCTTGACAGCCATATTTATAAAAGAAATTAAAACACAGGCATGTTAATGACATTTAAATTTCAAAACAATCAATGCCAATAATGAAAACATTAATTTCCATGTTGGATTCTAAGTGGACTGCAAAAAAAAAAAAAAGAAAAGCCAAAATACAGGCATTACAGATATGAAAAATGGAAAATTATAATAATAAACTATTGAATACAAACTGTTGCACTCATTGTAAAGTTTTATTGCTGTGAGTTGAGAACATTAGTTATAGAGTATAAACAATTTTGCTTAATCCTCCTTTACATTCATCCAGTTGCTAAGACTAGGAGTATCCCACAAGTGCACAGAGACTCCCAAATGCCCGCAAATGAATGAAAATTTCTTGCAAACCGGTCGTTAAATACATTGCACACCCCTCTCCCCCGCATCCCTCCTAGCTCTTCAGGTATGTCACGTGCAACTCACCCCCACCGTCCTTCAGGTACGTCTCGCGCGCACACGCCCCGACTCAGATACGTCACTCACTCCACCCCTGACACCCCTCAATTGGCCTGACACAGACACACGCACAACGCGCTGCAGACGTTTTGGCCCCAACGGCCTTCCATACTGGAGCGACTCCATTCAGATTCAACACGCATGATCATGTTCATCAAATTTGCTTAACTTAAGCGTCCTAAAGTATTACAGTATTTCACAAGGATTCTGACACAACAACGCGAAGCATACGCTTTCGTTGTGTATAATGAGGAAACACGATAAACTTGGAGGGCTCATGCTGAAAGGCAGCGTCTTTGACAGCTTTGACAGCTCGCGACTTCACCAGAGACTTTGAGTACATTCACATAAGACACCAATACTCCGATTTTAATATGATTAAGATTATACTCTTAATAAAATTCTACCGTGTAGCCTAAGCAGTGATTTTATTACCTTTAAGAAACACAGAGTCACGAAATGCAGAGGATTTTCTTTCTGTTCGCCATGCGGTATCAACTTACAACAGAAGTCGAAAGTTAAAAATGAAACACCCGAAATTGCATGAAACTTTGGAGAGCCTGGTGATGCGACTAATTGTTTTATACTGAAACTTGCCTTCAAAAAGTGCGTCCTTGATCTTATCCACGTTTCTTGCATGTTGAACACACGTCCACCACAACAGAAAGTAAAAAAACCTGCAACTGCGTTAATTGCGTTATTTTTTTTAACGCGTTAATAATTTAAAATTAATCGCATGCGTTAGGGCACTAATTTTGACAGCGCTAAAAATAACATTTAAAGCATTAAATAAAATTAAATGTAAAGAATTAAATAAAAAAAGTTAAAACAAATAAAAATAAAATCTAAAATAAAATAACATTAAAACACTAAAGAAAATGACATTTAAAGCATTAAATAAAATTAAATGTAATTAATTTAAAGCATAAAATTTACAAAATTTGTAAAAATTCAAATAAAATAACATTAAAACACTAAATAAAATAACATTAAAGCATTAAATGTAATTAAAGCATTAAATTAAAATGTGCAAAATTAAAAAAAAATCATATGAAATATAATAACATTAAAACATTAAATAACATTTATATTGTAGCATTAACATTTACAAAATGTAAAAAGATTAATAAAAATAGCATCAAAGCATTACATTAAATTAAAGCATTGAATAAAATGTACAAAATGTAAAAAAATAAAATAACATTAAAGCATTGAACAAAAATTACGTGTAATTAAAACAAATTAAATTAAAACATTAAATAAAATTAAATGTAATTAAATTAAAGCATAACGTTTAGAAAATGATTTTTTTAAATTTTATTATATATATATATATATATATATATATATATATATATATATATATATATATATATATATATAAATATATATATACATATATATATATTAGCATCAAATAAATTTTACAAAATGTAAAATACCATCAAATACTGTTACCTTCTCCACAAAATAAGCCCAGCTAAAAGACAACCAACACAAAGAGCGGCTCCTAAAACCATGCCCGCTACTAATATCACAGCTTGACTGGGGCCTGTAGAGAAAGTAATGAAAGCTTTATCATTTAAACACAAATCCACCATGGGTTTTTGTATCATGATATTACTAGAAATCACAGGAGATTACCTGAGCTTCTTTTGATCACAGGGCTCTCGGTGGGCAGTGTGTCTAAGGACAAAGTCTCTGTGACAACTGCCTTCCTAGTGTTCAGCTCTACTTAAAAGAAACAGAATTCATCACTGCTTTAAAAGACTAAGAATGCAATTCATTCCTTGCTACAAGATTTACTACAACACACTTGTACTTTTGTCTGATACAATGCTCTTTTCTTTAGAATATGGACTATAAAAATGTTTAAACTGAGCTTTATGTGGCACATGGGAGGTTAAAAGAGATTCTTTACCGTCTCCTTGGGAACGGGGTCTGAGGGCGGCAGAAGGGCAGCCCAGCACTTGAACCTGTGCAGACGCCCTGATGTGCCACTTCTGGGGTTTTAGCAAGAGGTATCGGGCAATGACTGGAGGAATTAGACTGTTGAGGACCATCACGTGACCATCAGAGTGGGCCTCAAACACCTAACATTGAAGAAAATTGTTAATGAATCTTTAAAAAAAACATTGCTCACAAAAAAAACCAAGGCACATAAAAAATGTTTGCTATTTGTTTAAAATGAGCCAAATCAACACGATTCTTAAAGAGATTTATTTTTTTCCAAATAACTTAATTGTTTTATGTTTAATTCACTCAAATTTGTGAAAAATAATAAGCTAACTTAATTTCTTCATGTTGTCCCAACACAAATCAATTGTGTGGAACATTTTTACAGTGCCGAGATTGCACTTGCACTCAAAATTATGTTTGCTCTTTGGTCAAACTACTCATTTAAAATGAGCTGAAAGACTCACTTCTTAAGTTTTTTTTGGGAGAACTTTTTATTTATTAATTTATTGAAATCCACTTCACTTAAATTTGTCAAAACTAATAAGTTAAATTTACCCTAGCCTATTTTAGTTATATTTAATGTCAGTGATGATGCTGTCTAAAAATCAAAGTACAGGGATTTATATAACTCTTTTGGCACATTAGACTGATTTGGCTAAATTGAAAATAAAAAGATCCTCCTCGCTGCTCAACAATGATAAAAAATGTCATGTCTTGCCTGCAACCTGAGAAGCTCAGACTTTTCCTTAAAAAGAAAACTAAAAATGTCTATGTAATATGGAATCCACTTATTGAGTATTTTAACAAGAGAGCAGTGATTGAACCCTTGTAAAAACTCGGGATGTCCCAATCAGGTTTCATCTAATACTTTTATAATACTTAAAAAAAAAAAAAAGAATAAAGAAGAGCGAAGAAACAGATCCAGGATAAAAACACACAAGTTTCACTATTTGAAACAAATTATTAAAATAAACGGACTTTCGCTTGATATTCCATTTTTTTGGCACATATCTGTACAGAAAAATGAATACAAATGTATACTGGGATACTGCAGTGTATAGATTGTACCTATAAAGAGGAGCTATTGAGACCAAAGTATAAGCTATTCAGTCTTTTATGTGTACCCAGGCAAACCCTGGATCCTGGTGTACTTCAAAAGCTGTGAGATAAATGTATGGATTAACGCATGGCTTTAAGTCAATTTACAGTGTGTTCTTGTGTCCATTTGCACTATTTCCCTGAAAGCATTTTTTTTTGTGTGTGTTTAAAATAAGTCTAATAGATCATCAGTCGTATAGATGTTTAAACATTAGACGTATTTGCTAAAACAAAGCTAAGTTTGGGCTGTCAATAAAAATCTAATGGATGTCTAAAAATGGAACAAAATTAGACTAATCATTAAATACACAAGAATAAATAACTACACACGCGAAGTTAGTTTAATGTCTGATTGATGATTAGTCTAATTTTGGGCTATTCCTAAACGTCTTAAACCTAATTTTTTTTCTTGTTTTAGCCAAGATCCATCCATGCTAGACTTCTTTTAGATGTCTATTAAACACAAAATTGCTTGGTGAGTTATTCATTATTTTTTTTAGAGCTGTTACAGTTACAGCATTATGTACCTTCTTGTCTTTGCTTGACGCTGCTTTGTAGGCCTTCCAGGTTTTGCGGTCTTTGCTGTACATGATGGTGTAAGATTCAATGTAGTAATGTGGCGTACCCTTTGTTATGATGCCTGAAAGCAGATGCAAACAACAGATTTTTCCAGTAACACTCACTTTTAGAGCAGGAAATGCTGTATATGCAACAATATAAAGTTTGATTAATGACATTTGGAGTGATTACACAAACCTATAACTTCGTAAGTTATAGACACAAATGCATTCTTACTGAGAAATGGGCTGCAGAACAATTATTTAGATGAATTCATAATTATGATTTCTTCATCCGATGGAAAAAAAATGGAATTTGAATTGTATTATGCTGGCAAATGTGTAAAGGAGGTTTATTTGTTGCAGTATTTTTGAATGTTACGAAAGGTTTAGACATTGTAAAGGGTCATTTGCTTGCTAAGTTCATATCTGAAGTGGTTACATTTTTAAAAATAATTTTAATAGTAATAATTTTAATAATAGTAAATGTGTTACGAAAGAAGTTATGTACGCAAGATCAGAATATTTAGATTGAAATGCTAGAGTTCCACAAGTATCTATTTAAGGTCTTGCTTGACCTTAAATAGATACATTTAATTACCAGAAATACCAGCACAAATACATGAATCCCATTTTAATCTGAGAACTATCTGTCTACAGACTATAAGTCTGATTAGACATGCATTTAATTATTTTTATGCTTGACATAAGGCTTACATTACGGCCAGTGACAGAAAAAAAAAAAACTGCAATTGACAAAATGATGCGATTTTTCCACTCATTTTCATACTTCAATTTACATTATACAGTATATTGTAATAATGTTATTTAGGCAGAATTTTTGCCTTTTGACTGCTTTTATTTAATTTTGTAATAAATTTCTCATACAATATATGCAGAAATTTGAAAAACATAATACAGATTTTGTGATGTGTACACTGACCTCATTCTTCATGTATGAGCGTGCGCAGCCATTTCAATCTTTTTGGCTTGAGATTTCCGGTCTCATTCTCTTCTAATCATTTTTAGACATTAAAAACAGCTTGTTTTGCTGCTTCATGTTGCAAACAAGTTTTTCTGCCGTTTATTATTCCTAGTAATGGCTGAATCAGAAGTTGTAAAGCAATCACAAAAACTAGCACACGTGTAGAATAAGGTCAATAATATATGTAAAAGCTTTTGATATTTCTGAACTCTACATTAATACATTATTAATAGCTTCTTTCAAGATGAAATATATTGTTATTATTGGTTGACCTCTAACCTGTGACCGTACTCCTGTTCCAGAGCTCGACTTCCATCCATGGTTGCTGATCTGCAGAGCTGGCAGCCCACTGAGAGCCGTCGAGCTCCGGAGACCAGGAGACCTTCTGGCCCAGCCTGTTGACCTCGTCCCAAACTGAAGAGGTGTTATAGGCCATCACCATCAGCTCCCTATTACACTCTGCACATGGAAAGAAAGCAGAACTTACTCCAAGTAAAGATGGCACTTTCTTATTTCTCAGATATACACCGTAAACCATAGCTTTAGTTGTCAGTGTTTATCTTCAAGTGATGTATAATTACAAACAGGCACTAACAGCATGTTGAAGCTGTAAGTATCATGTAGCAGGTGTAAGTGTGTGTGATAACTGTAATTTATTCCTGAACATTGACACCCAGGTTCATTCCTGCTATTAGGATCTAATTAAACTAAGAACTGTCCTTTTTAAAAATGTAGTTAATAATTAGGCACTACAAAATAAAGCAGTGCGTATGATATAAGGATATGTTTCTATATTTTATAGCAGGCTTATGCCAGGGAATATACAACGTGGGTTATGTATGAAAAAATGTAAGCTATATTTATTAATACTATATTATGATACAGCACTTTGAAAAAATACATTTAACTGACATTAATATCTATTAAATAATGTATATGTTGATACTGATGCATTTCATTTGCAGTTACAGACACTTTATCAAGCAAACAAATACATGTAAAAGCCATTAATCAACGCATGTTAAAACGATTACATTTCAAAACGTAACAATTTGTTAATTCAACATGATCTTATCTAACATACTGTCCTGATGAATAATAGTTATTACCTTTAAAGAAGACAACCCGTTTGTCTGACAAGGATCCGCTGAAAAAAAGGTGAATATACATTATTACTGTATGTAATACTACATTACATTATATACAGTGGGGGAAATAAGTATTGAACAGGTCACCATTTTTCGCAAAAAACATATTTCTAAAGGTGCTGTTGACTTGAAACTTTCACCAGATGTTGATAATAACCAAATTAATCCATAAATGAAATTTTTTTTTATTACAAATTATGTGTAATAAAATGAAATGACATGGGTAAAAAGTATTCATTAAGCCTCTACCTTTTTCTGCTTCAGTCCAACATCTACATTATGAGGATGATGAAGATGTAACCAGAGTGGACATTTCAGCAACACAATGACCCAAAACAGATCCAAGGAAACTCTAAAATGGTTTAATTTCATTTTATTACACATAACTTAATTTGTAAACTAACTAGATTTTTCAAATATGTATTCCTATGGTTGTTACCAAAATTAAGTCAACAAAATTAAATAAATAACTAAAGAAAAAAATAATAATAAAAATAATAATAAAATGTGTGTGTGTGTGTTTGTGTAAGCAAGGACATTTTCACAGTATGTCTAATAGTATTTTTTCTTCTGAAGAAAGTCTTATTTGTTTTATTTCAGCTAGAATATAAGCAATTTTTAATTTTTTAAAAACAGTTTTAAGGTCAAAATTATTAGCCCCTTTGAGCTATTTTTATAGTCTACAGAACAAATCATTGTTATACAATAACTTAACCTAATTAACCTTAACCTAATTAACCTAGTTCAGCCTTTAAATGTCACTTTAAGCTGCACACAAGTGTCTCGAAAAATATCTAGTAAAATATTTACTGTCATCATGGCAAAGATAAAATAAATCTCTCTGTTAAACAGAAAATTGGGAAAAAAATAAACGGGGTCTAATAATTTAGGGGGGCTAATAATTCTTAGTTCAACTGTATACATACATACATATAACTAAACACCTAAAGATATACAAATATTGTAATTTACAAATATTGTAACAGTCAAAATAGTTTTATATTTGGTTGTTTATTTATTTTTAGCCACAATACAAAATGAGAAGGTTACTGACAAATTAAAAGTCCTTCCGCATACTTCGGCATATACCCTATTCCATATCAGTAACTAAAAGCCTCTGCTTTTATGTGATGCTGCATCCACAACACTAGGTGTCAGTATAACTCTCGCAAGATGCCACCCACACTCACGTTTTTGATAGTACTCCGTTAGCGAAGTTCGACTCGTACAAGGTAATGCCCCTCTGCAGAGACACATTGATCATGCCGCCCAAACTGTCTGAAATCACCCCTGCATGGACCGCAGCTTTACATAACACTGATGTCTACAAAAAAAACACACACATATTTTATAATATTACATCATTAATGATTACATTAAAAATTCAATGAAGTACATTGAAATGTTCAGCTTTGTTTGATATGTGATGTCAATGAAATATGAAAGCAGGCAAGTTTAGTAGAGTGTCAGTATAGGGCGCATGTTCACAAGAAAGCTGTGCTCTTTGTGGATTTTGTGTTCTGTTGCGCTGATAATTTATACCTCAGATGCGCCTGTGCATTATTTCAAACAGAGGAAGATGTGCGCAGGTATCTAGGGGTATACATTAGTGCCCTAGACTGACACTGAAGAAAAAAAAACATTGAATAAAGTCGCTGTTTTTGTGCGCACACAAGTATTTTCATAGCCATTGACGTCAATGGAGGATGAGGGAGCTCTCTTATTTGTTTATGAAATAATAAAATGTTTAGTATGGTGTAATTTTTTTTTTTTACATTACATAAGGATAATGTTAACATAACTCTGAGTTATGAATAGTAAAGCCTAAAGTGTCTTCTTTCCAAAGATACATGAACTGTGAATGTAGATCAAATTATTCAGCAACTGTTACTGTTTTAGTTAGGTAAGGTCATTTTTGAGAAAACGCCTCTGACGTGAGGAAAAAAAGGACACAGATATAGTCTCAGAAATCTTTTGACAGAAATCTTGTTTTGCATGCTATCTCCATCAAATTTGAAATATAAACTCATGAGACGCTTGGATTTCAAGGAATATTTTTTCTAGGTTATTACATTAATGTTTTCCTGTGTTTGTATATGAAAAAAAAACAAATAATAAACACTGTACAATTTTTCTTTCTTATTACTTCATAATGTATTATATTTTATATTTTGTAGCATGAAACTTTCTAGATTCCTTCCAATGATACCTAATTTATGTTCATAGCTCACTGGGGTCAAAAATAGTTACTATTTAACTTTAGGTAGGTGTAAATTCCCAAAAGTGAGTGCTGGGTAACCTAAAAATCAGAAATATCTTCATTTGTGTTCTGAAGACAAGCAAAACTTACTGGTTTTTGGAAGAAGATGATGGAGAGTACTATACATTTAAGACTAACATAATAATACTAAAACCCCGAACACTTACATTTAGATTTTAGGGGAATAATATTAAATATTCTTATCAAAAGAGCTAAATGAAAAGTAAGCTTTTAAAAACACAGCATCAATCCAAGTACGGTAGTAAATTCAAATAGTATGACTATTAGTGACTCTTTTGCACAAAGATGTATGAATCTGAGCTTACATCACGGTATCCCTGTCCATGCCAGCCCCAGATTTCTCCTGCAACCCCTCTGCAGCCTGCAGGACAGAACGCACTGGAACACAAGTAAAGCCATCGTTCACATTAACATTAACATAACCTACAAAAAAGAGCAGCATCATTCAGAGGGATGAATCACTTTGGTATCATGCTTTTAAAGGCAGACCATTGTTGACAATGTCTTCTCACCTGATCTGCTGGGAGGAGAAATGCGTCCCTCGATGCAGGCATGAAATGAGCTCTGTGGGATAAAACAGCATTGATATAAACTGCAGTTAAAATCCAGAACCTGAGCTCAAATACGCTGCTGTTGAATCATTTACATTTATTAAACTGATCTAGACCTACCTACTAGACTTTTTTTTTAATCAAATAAATGCAGTCTGGGTGAGCAAATTTCACACTAAAGTGTGAAAAAACACTGGCAAAAGTTTTTTTTTTTAAATCTGATTCAAAATATATAATTTAATGATTAATACAACTATATTTTTAACTACATATGTACAACTTTGTCATCAATTACTACTACTACTAAAAGTACAAAAATGCATACAAGCAAATAAAAACTCTTCTGCTGTGTGGTCAGGTGATGGTTAAGCTCCCGTGCTGTGCTTGTCTATGCAGGAGGAGTGAACATACAGCATTCCATCTCCTTCAGTGTGGGGCTGAGCACTGGGGCCTCTCCTTATTCAGGCCAGGAGAGCCAGTCTGATGCCCTGCTTACAAAGCAAACACTCTGAACCTCAGCCAAGGAGGAGAGCTGCATTCCAGTCCATCACCCTAACACACTCTTTAAAATGCCTGCATCCAGGGCTGACCCATTATGGTGTGCTTCTGTATGGCCCAACACACTGGCCTCACATTAGAATATATGGAAAACTATAGGAACAGGGCTGGTTCAACGATTTAACATGGTGATTTATAAAAACAAATATTTGTAAAATAAAAAGCCTAAAGTGTGTTAAATATAATGTTATCTGTTTTCACATGCTGTTCTTCATTCAGCAAGGCTCATCCAGAGGGTACACCTTCATTTAATTGTTCATTTAGTTAATTTTTAACAGGGACAGCACTCATTATTTAACAGTGAAAACTGAAAATAAGCCAGAATTAGATTCAAAATGTATTTGTCATCTGTTGCCCCCTGCCAGATTTAAAGGCAACCTAAATGATTGATTATTTCAATGAAACTAAGGCATATAGGTATGAGCCCTTCCGAATTTAACTCACTGGCTGTGGAAGTATCAGAAATATTGAAAATTTGATTCAAATAATTAACACTGATTTAACAAAGTTTCATGGCTGCTGTTTTTTTTAACATTATTACAAACAATTCTCTAATCCACCAATCAGAATTGCTCAACAATCATTAAAGTTAATACAGAATACGTATTATTTTTACTGGTGTGATAAGCCATTCTGAAGATGCCTCTGCTGCCTGGTACAATATTTCACGTTGGTACATCTGTGCTCAGTCTCTAGTGTTTCAGACCTCTGTCAAGTTAGGGATAAAGTACATCTAGGAGATTATTTCAGAATAAAAAAGAGTTGTTATCACAGAGCTGAATCAGTCCTTGAGTTGTATAAAGGCCGGGACACACCAAGCCTATGGTCAGCTGTTGGGCTTTGTCAGTCAGTTGGTCAATAGCGTAAATACATCTAATTGCTTTGGTTACACAGTGTTATCATTTATTTAGCATGCTGAATTGGTGAGCCGTTGACTGAGGAGAACGCTCTAACTGGGTTTTCATCAATGCATCAGAGTGCGAGTGTGACAAGTAAACAAATTAAGAAGGAACACAAAGAGGTCTGCTGCAATTTCGCTACATTTCTCAAATGTTTACAAACGATACATATTATTAGATCCCTCCAAAGTGAGTGAAGATTACTGTGATAACGCTACTGAACGCTGCTTTGTGTATGCTATGCACGCATGTTAAAAGTTCCGGCTTCCCATTGTGAATGAGAAAAAAGTTTAACAGATTCATTTCAGTCGACTGCCATCTGTTTGGTGTGTTCACTTGCAGCTTTTTGGTCCAGATGCAGGCCAACGTGAGGCGACAAAACAGTTAGCTTTCATTAGTGCTAGTTGTTTTGCGTCAATTTTGTGGCCCTAAGCCTAAAGGGCTTTATTCTGCTAAAACATCCACCTGGATGTACTTTATGCCGCTTATTGCACAGCTATTTGCCACAAAACCAAAAAATTTGACACAAAACATTGTTCTGAGCTGTAATAGTTTACTCATTCTTTAATTAAATCAGACAGAAACCAAAACAGCTGATGGAGTATAACGTTGCACTAACCAGCACATAATTCAGTCACAAAATGGCGGCAAACAGTCAAAAACACAAAGCCGACCGAAACAAAATAAAGCATAATAAAGGATAAACTAACCTACAAATTATTAATTCACAAGACATCGCCAAACATTCAAAAACGTGTGACAGACAAGCAGTTGCATATGAATGTGGATGTAAGTATAAGGACATATTCATTGAGGGTCATAGCAATTCTAAATACTGGTTTATACTTCTGTGCCAAGTGACCGGCGTAACCCACGGCGCAGGCAACGCGCGTGGCTGTCCATTTATACTTCTGCGCGCTGTCTCTGTTGGTCTACATTAACACTTTCGAAACGCTAGTTGGCAGTGAGGTGTAAATGTTCCTCTGTGTCGAGTTTCTTCGCTGCTTTTTTGTTTTTCCTGAATACTTCCGGGATGTACAAGTGGCTCAAACTCGCTCATTTTGAGGCCGGAACCGGCGGACGTGCAGCAACTTTAACTATGAGGTAAACAAAAAACAAAGCTTTCCATCCGGAGCTCCTTCACGGGACTCCACACTTGTAAACAATCGCTACATTGGGTTCGCGCCATTCACGCGGCTCTCGGTCCCGCCCCGACTCGTCAGCGCTACCAAGCCGATCAATCACAGAGCTTGCGCTACGCGTTGTTGCGACGTGTAGTTACATTTTTTTGAGAGGTGCACGTCAGTGATGGCGACGGCCACGGCGAAGGGCTATGCGTCAGCACCGTAGCATACGCCGGTGTTTGACGCAGAAGTATTTATCAGCCTTAAGTTTCCAGATGAGCCTGCGTTATTTAGAGGTTGTTAACTAGAGATAACATACTTTGGAATGTCAGAAGTAAGTACTACAGACAGCTGCGTAGTCATAGTGTGATAAACATTAACACGGTTTGTTGTGAATAAAACGTTGACGTTAATCTGATTCACGAATATCCAATTATTACATCATCAACTGAGTGTGCTCTTGTTTTCTGGGCTTGAATAGAAAGCATTTTATTTGTAATATAAGTACAGGTTGTAGCTTAAAGACATTTATTTTAGTCTAGTCTACCACTACGACACATGTAAGGATGTTTATTGCGTGAACTCCGGTAGGGCGGTTCACATATGAAGTTGGAAAAGAAGTAAACAGTAGTTGAGATTAGGAACTACTCCCACTTCTTAAGTCAGCTCAAGTGGTGTTTACTGGGTGAGCTGTACATTTAGAGGACAAACAGTTCATGCTTTGTTTACTTTTGTAATATACAACACTCTCAGAGCAGGAAGAACCATGGAGTCACATGGTATAATCTATTAGTTCTAATTTTGTTGATAGGTTTGTGGCTTTCTTCTTTGTCTTCTGTTTATTGATGACGTGGGAAGTGATGCAGAACTTGATGCTAGAAAGGATTGGTTGAATAGGACATGAAAAAGCCTGAAGGAGTATGGATTTTAAATGACAAATGTCATTTTTAAATTAATATTATATTAAATTATAATTTTATTTAGTAAAGAATTGTACATTTAATATAGTTTATATGATAACAATAGAATGAGAATGTAAATTGTAGATACTGTGGGTGTTTAATTTACTTTCCATTTATTATATTGTCAGTATATTACTAGACATCTAGAGATTGAATATAAATTGAAATATATAATTGAATAAATTATTAAATATTAAATGCCAATCTAGGCATCTAAGCATCTGTTTACTTATTAAAAATTAATTACTTAATTTATTCAATTATACATTTATATTATTTATAATAAAAAAATACAATTATATATTTTCCAATTTATATATTATATATATTATAATTTGCGTGAAAGAAAAATAATCTAAAAGGGCATTTATTATCATTTTCATTCCTAATATTATATTTTACAACTTAAAAACTTGGTATTTAATATAAAGTGGGTACAGAAAGTATTCAGACCCTCTTAATGCTTTCACTCTGTTATATGGATTTGAGGATCCTCTGCCATTCCTCCTTATAGATCCTCTCCAGTTCTGTCAGGTTGGATGGTAAACGTTGGTGGACAGCCATTTTTAGGTTTCTCCAGAGATGCTCAATTGAGTTGAAATCAGGGGTCTGGTTGGGCCATTCAAGAAAAGTCACGGAGTTGATGTAAATCCACTCATTCGTTATTTTAGCCATGTGCTTAGGGTCATTGTCTTGTTAAAAGGTAAACCTTTGTCTTATATAGACAGGTGTGTGGCTTTCCTAATCAAGTCCAATCAGTATAATCAAACACAGCTGGACTTAATTGAAGGTGTAGAACCATCTTGAGGATTATCCAAAAAAATGCACCACCTGAGGTAAATATATCAGTATCACAGGAAAGGGTCTGAATACTGAATGCAGTTTTCTTTTTAATAAATCTGCAGAAAATGTCAACAAGTCTGTTTTTCTGTCAATATGGGGTACTGTAAGGGTGTTTGAATACTTTCTATACCCACTGTACATAGTTTAATTAAATTACATCCATTTTATTTAATTTATAATTGTATTATTTAATGTAATCTATGGGGCGACGCAATGGCACAGTAGGTAGTGCTGTCGAGTCCCGGCTGGGTCAGTTGGAATTTCTGTGTGTAGTTTGCATGTTCTCCCCGCGTTCGCGTGGGTTTCCTCCGGCTGCTTCGGTTTCCCCTACAGTCCAAACACATGCGCTGTAGGTGAATTGGGTAAGATAAATTGTACGTAGTGTAAGTGTGTGATTGAATAAGTGTGAAAGGATGTTTCCCAGTGATGGGTTGTGGCTGGAAGGGCATCCGATGCGTAAAAAATATGCTGGATAAGTTGCCAGTTCATTTTGCTGTGGCGACCCCAGATTAATAAAAAGACTAAACCGACAAGAAAATGAATGAATGAATGTAATTTATATGACATTGATTATATTGGAGAAATTAAATCTTACTTGAGTTTTTAATATCAGTTAATCCAGTAACATTTAATTACATAATTATATTCGCTTAGTTATCATTTTAAATTCATAATAAGTATTTATTCAATTAAATTAATGTTTATTTCTATAGTGCTTTCACAATGTAGATTGTGTCAAAGCCGCTTGCTGTAATACATTCATACGATTTTTCTAATGTTTATTGATGATGTGGGAAGTGATGCAGAACATGAACAGAGCTGTTACCTGAGTGCTGATTGGTTGAATAAGACATGACGAAGCCCCGTCCTGAACGGTGAGTGCCGGAGATGAAATGCACTGTTATTTCATTGGTACTCACAGATATGTTCCTGTTTGTGGGCGACAACTGCCCGCACAGGGGACCTGTGAAACAACAGAGTGCATATAAACAAGCAGAGTAGGTTTGATTTCATGCACACCTTCACTGCCATAAAAGGCATGTTCAAGCACACTTTTGTGGCTGCATCACTGTTATGCTACAGCAGAGTGGAATTCAGCATGCAAACCGCAGTCAAGCTTATGGTCACATGACTCCGAGGCACTAAAGAACAGCGTGAGGTGGACGCTCTGGAATTTCTCAATAACAACATGCTGTAAATGAGGTGGCTCTGAAATTACAGCAGATGAAGGTGGAGAGTAACTGTAAATTTCCTACTTGTGTTGGCCTTTTGGGATAAGACTGCATAGCAAAGTATCAGGATAGTTTCGAGAGGATTTCACAATGCTAAGAATGAACTTGAAACACGGGTTTAAGAAAGAATATTTAATACAGTTTTTAATTTTTAAAATATTAATATTTTGAATATGATATTTTATATTTAAAGAATAGCTAATTATAAAAGAAATTTGTTTTAATAGAAAATAGTTATAAACATTAAATGTATTTTTATTTATAATTTTAAAATACTGAAAATAATTAGTAAAAACTCTAAATGGATATTAAATATAAACTATGTACTTTCCTTTTTTAATAACTATATTAAATTATAAATACTTTTCTAGTTTATATGGTAGTCAAAGGATGAGGAAGCAGGGGCGCGTTTAGTGATTTGGGGGCCCAAAGCAACTCCAGCCATGGGGCCCAAGTCCTAAAATGCACTCTTTCTACTTTTATTTAATTAGCTGTTTTGTCACTAAATCTTCTTTTCTATGTTTTATCTTAATGCAAGTGCCAATTTAAAAGTGAATTACTTAATTTTCTCCAAATGAATTTACAACTAAAAATAATAAATATACAGTGTAAGTCAGAATTATTAGCCCTCCTGAATTATTAGCCCCCCCCTATTTATTTGTTTCCCCAATTTCTGTTTAATGGAAAGAAGATTTTTTCCAACACATTTCTAAACATAATAGTTTTAATAACTCATTTCTAATAACTGATTCACTGTATCTTTGCCATGATGACAGTACATTTGACATTTAAAGGCTTAACTAGGTTAATTAGGTTAACTAGGTAGGTTGGGGTGATTAGGTAAGTTATTGTATAATGATGGTTTGTTCTGTAGACTATCGAAAAAAATTATAGCTTAAAGGGGCTAATAATTTTGACCTTAAAATGGCCATTACAAAATTAAAAACTGCTTTTATTCAAGCCGAAATAAAACAAGTAAATGTTTCTTCAGAAGAAAAAATATTAACAGACATACTGTGAAAATTTCCTTGCTCTGTTAAACATCATTTAGGAAATATTTAAAAAAGAAAATGAAATTCAAAGGGGGACTAATAATTCTGACTTCAACTGTATATTGTTTATAAATATGACTGCTGGATTGCTCCTAGATTAGAGGTGGTGGATATTTTTTGTTTGTTGTTTTGGCTATCGAAAAAAAATAGCTTAAATGGGCAAATAATTTTGACCTTAAAATGGCTTTTAAAAAATTTAAAGCTGCTTTTTATTCTAGCCGAAATAAAA
The DNA here is from genome assembly GCF_052040795.2 of Danio rerio. NCBI lineage: Eukaryota > Metazoa > Chordata > Actinopteri > Cypriniformes > Danionidae > Danio > Danio rerio. Next base: position 39,907,443 of record NC_141036.1, on the reverse strand, counting down.
CAAATAAGACTTTCTTCAGAAGAAAAAAATATTATCATACATACTGTGAAAATTTTCCTGCTCTGTTAAACATAAATTGTGTTGAACCACAATTTGAAAGAAACATCGGATTTTCATTTCTTTATTATAAGTAATTTTTGATAAATCACTACTTTTTGCTGCTTCAAGTTATTTCATTGACCACTGTGGGTTTCTTTGGTCAATGAAAGGGTACCACAGTTTTGTTCACATCTGTAAACAAACTGTAAACCAAAATCCAGTGTGTGTGTGTAGCACTTTTGGTGCATACAGATGTCTTTGTGAACAGGGTCATACCCACTCTGGTGGCTCCACTGCTGTCTGTGATGGTGAGAGAGCCAGATATGCAGTCTTGGCTCCTCTCCAAGTCAAAATCCCCAAAGGTCAAGAGCAGCGTCTGGCCCTTCGCTACCTTTAAAGTCCATTCACACTGGGTGTGGTTGGGATAGGTTCCTGGGAAGTTCGGCGAGGTCAGTGTGCCACTGCTGGGACCGAGGACTGTGTGTCCACACCCATCGCCTGAGAAAAAGAACAAGAGAAAAGAAATCACTCTAATTTGAAAAGGCATTTATTCTGCAGTTAATGATCTAGGTTTGTGGTCTCATTCCACATGTAATTAACCCAGACACTGTATTTCTCATTTAACATCCATGAATCATTAAATACTGCTCCCTGAAATCTTAAAGGGATGGTTCACTCAACAATTTAAATTCTTTTACCAAACAAAATACATTTTGAAGTATCGTAGTAGCAACTGACTTCCATATTATTTCTTTAACTAAGGATGTAAATAGTTTACAACATTCCTCAAAATATCTACTTTTGTGCCTAACAGAAATAACTTGTGAAATTTTCTAACCACTTGAGGCTGAGTGAATGGTAAATACATTTTTTCATACTAAGGATGTTAATAGTTACCGGTTTCCAACATACTTCAAAATATCTACTTTTGTGCTTAACAGTAATATCTCCTGAAGTTTTCGAACCACTTGAGGCTAAGTGAACGATAAATACATTTTAATTTTTGTGTTGACTTTAGTCTTTTTTTTTAATCCTAAGGATGTAAATAGTTACTGGTTTCCAACATACTTCAAAATATCTTCTTTTGTGCTTAACAGGAATAACTTGCGAAGTTTTCTAACCACTTGAGGCTGAGTGAATGGTAAGTATGGTTATGGTAAAATTTTCATTTTGTGTGAACTATAGTACAAAACTTTTCATACTAAGGATGTAAACAGTTACCAGTTTCCAACATACTTCATTATTTTACTAGGAGGGCATTTTATGTAGATGACTAGCCTTTTTTTATTCTTTGTTCTGTTTTGAATCACTTTTTTGTATTCTTTGTATTTGAAATTAAGACGTTTTTGGAAGGAAGTTGTTATTTTCTTAGACTTGTTGTATTTGATGTTTTTTTTTATTCTTGTATTTTTAAAGCATTTTGAATTAACATTGTGAAATGTGGTACATAAATACTTGCTTTGCCGGTTCTAGTCCTGGCTGGGCCGGTTGGCTTGGCATTTCTGTGTGGAGTTTGCATGTTCTCCCTGTGTTTGTGTGGGTTTTCTCCGGGTGCTCCGGTTACCCCCATGGTCCAAATACATGCGCTATAGGTAAATTGAATTAACTAAGTTGGCCGTAGTGCTTACTGCATGTGTGAATGCGAGAGTGTGTGGGTGTTTCTCAGTGCTGGGTTGCGGCTGGAGCGGCAACTGCTGCCTAAAACATGCCGGAATAGTTGGTGGTTTATTCCGCTGTGGAGACCCCTGATAAATAAGGGACTAAGCCCAAGGAAAATGAATGAATGAGTGCCTTGCCTAGTAAGGTAACATACATTATGTTTAAACAGAGCATCTTTTGACCCCTTTCCTGATTTCTTTGAAGGAAGAGTTGATGTGTGTATTTTAGGGTTTTTACTTTAAGGGTTTTTCTTTTTCCTGACTTTTCCCTGTCTTTTACTGACTTTTTTTTTAATATTCATGACCTTTTCACCTTATTTTTCATACATGGGTGGTATGGTCATTGTAGCTTAAATGTATCAAGAATTCCGATCTCATTCATTTCATTTAATGTTTAGACATACAAAACAACTTATACTTCTAATAATATCCATATTAAATAATCTTTTTTTGCCCATAATTTGTTTTCACAACCAATTGGTTAATGTCTGTTAAAGTGGACCGGTTTGGTTTTGTAACAAATTTTTTTTTTTAATTCTAAACAAAAATCACTGACATCTTGTGACTGCCGAATGTGCAGTCTTCTGATATTTAACCATTTCATCTCCTATTTTTAATTAGTTACTGTTCATTCTATTCACTGGAGCTTCTGCTTGCATTCAGCTTGTATTCCTCATTTGTAAGTTGCCTTGAATTAAAGCATCTGCTAAATAAATGAATATAAATACATAAAAAAACTAAATTAATCACAAAGTGGATCAATCTAAAGCTTCCACCCATATATATCATGAAAACCGGCAAAATGTAAGCCACATTTTACATGTACAGTTAAAGTCAATATTATGAGCACTCCTGTGATTATTTTTATTATTATTATTATTTTTTTTTAAATTTTTTTTTTATTTGTTTAATTATTATCTTTCTTTTTTGAATATTTCCCAATTGATGTTTAACAAAGCAAGACATTTTTCAAAATATTTTCTACAATATTTCTGGAGAAATTCTTGTATTATTTTGGCTAGAATAAAAGCAGGGTCCAGTTTCTTATTAGCCCCTTGAGCAATATTTTTGACACTTTTTTATTTGAGTCTGTTTTGCCTGATGTCTTTTAGTCTGATAACTTTTCATAGGTCTGTTTTGCCTGATTACTTTTTTGTCTGATAACTTTTGATCTCAGTCTGTTTTGCCTGATGTCTTTAGTCTGATAACTTTTCTTCTGAGTCTGTTTTGCCTGATGTCTTTTAGTCTGATAACTTTTGATCTCGGTCTGTTTTGCCTGATGTCTTTTTGTCTGATAACTTTTCTTCTGAATCTGTTTTGCCTGATGTGTTTTAGTCTGATAACTTTTGATCTCAGTCTGTTTTGCCTGATGTCTTTTAGTCTGATAACTTTTGATCTCAGTCTGTTTTGCCTGATGTCTTTAGTATGATAACTTTTCTTCTGAATCTGTTTTGCCTGATGTCTTTTTGTCTGATAACTTTTCTTCTGAATCTGTTTTGCCTGGTGTATTTTTGTCTGATAACTTTTCTTCTGAATCTGTTTTGCCTGATGTCTTTTTGTCTGATAACTTTTCTTCTGAATCTGTTTTGCCTGATGTGTTTTAGTCTGATAACTTTTGATCTCCGTCTGTTTTGCCTGATGTATTTTTGTCTGATAACTTTTCTTCTGAATCTGTTTTGCCTGAGGTCTTTTTGTCTGATAACTTTTCTTCTGAATCTGTTTTGCCTGATGTCTTTTTGTCTGATAACTTTTCTTCTGAATCTGTTTTGCCTGATGTCTTTTAGTCTGATAACTTTTGATCTCAGTCTGTTTTGCCTGATGTATTTTAGTCTGATAACTTTTGATCTCAGTCTGTTTTGCCTGATGTCTTTTAGTCTGATAACTTTTGATCTCAGTCTGTTTTGCCTAATGTCTTTTAGTCTGATAACTTTTCTACTGAATCTGTTTTGCCTCATGTCTTTTTGTCTGATAACTTTTCTTCTTAATCTGTTTTGCCTGATGTATTTTTGTCTGATAACTTTTCTTCTGAATCTGTTTTGCCTGATGTCTTTTTGTCTGATAACTTTTCTTCTTAATCTGTTTTGCCTGATGTATTTTTGTCTGATAACTTTTCTTCTGAATCTGCTTTGCCTGATGTCTTTTTGTCTGATAACTTTTCTTCTGAATCTGTTTTGCCTGATGTCTTTTAGTCTGATAACTTTTGATCTCAGTCTGTTTTGCCTGATGTATTTTAGTCTGATAACTTTTGATCTGTCTGTTTTGCCTGATGTCTTTAGTCTGATAACTTTTCTACTGAATCTGTTTTCCCTTATGTCTTTTTGTCTGATAACTTTTCTTCTTAATCTGTTTTGCCTGATGTATTTTTGTCTGATAACTTTTCTTCTGAATCTGTTTTGCCTGATGTATTTTTGTCTGATAACTTTTCTTCTGAATCTGTTTTGCCTGATGTCTTTTTGTCTGATAACTTTTCTTCTGAATCTGTTTTGCCTGATGTCTTTTTGTCTGATAACTTTTGTTCTGAATCTGTTTTGCCTGATGTCTTTTTGTCTGATAACTTTTGATCTCAGTCTGTTTTGCCTGATGTATTTTAGTCTGATAACTTTTGATCTCAGTCTGTTTTGCCTGATGTCTTTGGTCTGATAACTTTTCTTCTGAATCTGTTTTGCCTGATGTCTTTTAGTCTGATAACTTTTGATCTCGGTCTGTTTTGCCTGATGTCTTTTAGTCTGATAACTTTTCTTCTAAACCTGTTTTGCCTGATGTCTTTTAGTCTGATAACTTTTGATCTCAGTCTGTTTTGCCTGATGTCTTTTAGTCTGATAACTTTTGATCTCGGTCTGTTTTGCCTGATGTCTTTTAGTCTGATAACTTTTCATCTCGGTCCCGATGCTTAAATGTACAAGACCCGATACTTGACTTTGTTTTTCCTGAGACTTAAAGCCTTTCATTCTGAGGAACGATGCCTGAAATGATGAGGCATGACGCCTTGTCATTGTATGAGTGAGGTCTGAAGATGTCCTAAAATGTACACCGTAGCCCTGAAGACCATGATTATTGTAGCTATGTGGTGCTATAAAAAGATTGCTGTATGCTTAATCCCAACCAGCCCAACAATACTTGCACAACCAATGGTGTGTCTTTTGTGCAGGGCTGTTTGTTATTTTTTGACCAATGGTAGGCAGAGTGAGTGTTCAGAAAAAAATATAAACAATAATATAAAAACAATATTTTTATGTAACCAAAACAATAATTTCTTTAATTTTCTTTGACGTTAAAGGACGATTAGCAACAGCTTAAATAGGCCAGTTTCTTCACAGACTAAGCTCAACATTCACTACTATGAACTCCTCATGAAGCATTGCCTGAGGCAATCTTGAGACATTATTTAACAGCAGGCAGACAGTGCGATGACATCTGTGCGATGTCTGCTAGTTGAGTTCATAGCAAGGTGTTTAAAGCACGCAGCGCTTGAGGATGCATATACTGGGTATAATTAAGACACTTGCTGACACCCAATATAACATTCCTTACAGCTGAGCTACCATGAATGCACTGGGACCAAGGATACCGATCCGTCATCGGAACTATCAGACAGCATGTAATTTTATTTTTTCTGCAGGAGATTTGCTGGCACGTCCCTGCAGGCCTGGGCCCATGGCAGACAGGATGTTCGGCTGTTTAGATTGTCACATAATAATTCCTCCTCTGTCAATCATATTACAAAGTTAAAATATTTGGGCATGAGCTCTTTATCCTGCTCCTTTGTGTTCTGGCAAATCACAGACAATCTCTAGACCTTGAATAGCTTTGAAACTAAATAAAAATACAGCAATTTCACAAACATGTCAACTTCCACCTTAGCACAATAACATCCCCCAAAAAACAGAATGCTTCCCCTCTGGCTCATATGCGCAGAGTTCAGTGGGTGGACGTTTGACTGGAAAACAGTTTCCGTAATCCTCACAGTCTGTGAATCTGGCTGTAGTGATTCATGCTGACCCCTCACACATTGAGACATACCATAAACAAGTCCATTCTTCCTAGCTCACTCTCTAAACACAACAAGCCAGGACGTCAGCACATCTTCCAATCAGGCAGTCCAGATGCTGATGTGATCCTGATCTTATATGGACATATTCAACACAAGCAATGCATTTACTGTAGTTTCAAATTTGTGAGGAAATATAATAACAAAATATGGGCGAAATAATAATGCTCCAACAGAATTCATCGTAATAAATGTTTATGTAAAAGTAAAATAACGTTAACATTCTGACCTGTGCTTATTTACAGTAATATATTTAAAAATGTGTGATCATACTAGATTTGATTATAAAAGATTCTTACTTTGGACAATAGTGAGTTACAAACATAAAGATTTTAAATGGCAACTAATTAGTACTTTGGGACTGCAATGCGATCCCCAAATAATAAATAATCTAAAAAAATGTCAATTATAATAATATATCCATTGATTTTAAAAGGTTCTTGCTTTGAGCAATAGAGAGTTACAAAGTACAAACATTTTACATGGCAACTAGTACTTTGGGATTGCTAAATCTCTAAATCTCTAGATCTCTAAAAAACTAATAATCCTTAACAAATATAAGTCAATTATAATAATATCAATTGATTCTTGTTGAAAATATGCCTGACAACATGTTTAGCTTGTATCATGTTTGTCCAAAGGAAACTAGACATATTCCAATGTGTGAAGTATTACACTTTTGGTGCTTGTTCATTTTTTGCATAACCATTTATTTCTCAAAATATTTTAAGAGAATAGTCAACAGCAATGTCAGGATAATAATGTACCATACATTTCCCAAAGTTTAGCATGACAAAACAGTTGAAAGGAATAAAGGAATTCATAATGGAAAATTCAAGTTTTTTTTTTTTCAATGACTCGATTATGTTATATTTTACATGTTCTCAAATTAATTACTGTGTTTTAAGTAGGAAAATGCCAACGTGCCCAAACTGTTAGTGTCCTAGTTTTTAATCAAACATTATCTGTTAATCTTCTGACTGTACTGTCAAACCATAATAAATGTTTTCATTCATATTATTAATGTACAGTAGCGCTTCGGAGTTTTACGCGTAGTTGGCGCAGTCTTACCCTTTTGGCCGTATACCAAGACCAGTGCTTCGATGCTGAGAATAAGCCAAACCCGAAAAAATTCCACAGTATTCCAAAGAGCTCCATAACTGGCATGCATGTTTTCCTGCGGGATTCCTCCTTCCCTTCGCGGACTCGTTCATGAGTTTTACTTCATGTCGTAATTACAATCTAGTCTCTCGCACTTCTCATGCTGTTAAGGCTGCAAAGTGTAGCCCATCCCCAACTGGGCATGGGTTAATGTACGTTACTTTTATTGGCCTCAGGATGTGCTAGTCAACTTATTTACAATTCCCTTTCAGTGCCTGGCTGGTATGGAGTGAGAAGTCCCGCTTTTTTTCTAGTCAATATTATTAACAACAAGCATGGATAACCCTGCAAATAATGTAATACGGAAGTTGAGACGTTTTCGTGGTTACAAAATTATAACGCACTATAATGAAACCGGCTAGCCTACTCTGTGGAAGTTTTAAATGCGCTGAAATCTTCTGAATGTCTATCATCAGCAGGTATTTTTCACACACAACACTAACGTAAATCCCACATGAAAAAAAAGTAATTTATAGTTAACACTGTAGTGTTTCTGAACTACGCTACAGACATGAATGAAACAAGTCATGGTAGGCTAGCAAATTATATTTTCATTTTTGGGTGAAATACTCCTGAGTGAATTTGAGTGAAATGTTGAGCTTATACTGACCCCTAGTGATACGGATTGTTAAATATGTTCATGTTCAGTTACTCATATAGTACTCATAGTTTTAGAATTGTGTGATGTTACATTGAAAAAATAAATATTCATTGGATTTACAACATTTTTAAGGTAAGTGATTGATAACAACTGATATGAGCTAATTTTAAACAAATTAAATTTAGTAATGTTTAACCTAATTTGTTTAAATTCAGCCCATATACACATTTTGTAACCACTTACCTTAAAGATAGTAAATCCAATGAATATTTTTTTTCATTGTCTGCTAATATTGTTAGTAAATGCCATATAACATTGGACTACCAAAATAAACCAAGTACATATGTAAAATTTTTATTTCATTTATTTATTTTTGCAGTGATGACATAACAATTTTGGTTTCTTGAAGATCCAATTGGTTTTTGGTTCAAAAGTACCCTTTTTCAACTATATACTAGTTTGTGAATTTAAAAGGTTCCATTATTTTACAAAATAGTATAATGGTTATGTGATCTCAAAATCCCACATGAGGAAAATACTATAGTAACTTTTAGTTAACCATACATGACTTAATCTGTTGTAGTAATTAGTTGCTGTGGTAATACAACTATATAAACAAATTAGCCAAACTTTTCTACATGGCAGGGTATGTTACACTTTAATACACCACAGTTTACTGCAGTAAAAGATTCTAAAAAATACGTATTGGTGTAGTACACTAGTATTCTTTAACAAAGTGTTGTAAATGCTATAGGTTATACAATACAGTTTAGTATTTAATAAAAACTACTATGATATATTTCATGTGGGAGGGGCGTCATGGTGGCACAATGGGGAGCACAAATGCCTCACGATATAAAGGTCACTGGTTCGAGCCCCGTCTGGGTCAGTTGACATTTTGTCCACACGTGTGGAGTTTGCATGTTTTCCCCATGTTCACATGGGTTTCTTCCAGGTGCTCCGGTTTCCTCCACAGTCCAAAAGACATGCGCTATAAGTGAATTGAATAAACAAAATCGGCTGTAGTGTATGTGTGTGAATGAGTGTGTATGGGAGTTTCCCAGAGTTGGGTTGCAGATGGAAGGGCATCCGCTGCGTAAAACATATGCTGGATAAATTGCTGGTTTATTCCACTGTGGCAGCCCCAGATTAACAAAGCGACTAAGCCGAAAAGAAAATGAATGAATGAATGAATGAAGGAATTTTCATGTGAGGGTGGTGGCCACCAAGTAACAATATTTGTTAAAAAAAAATAAGGCTTGAGTTATTTTACTTTTGAACATATATTTTTTAAAAATACTATTCATTTCTTCAGGGATAAAACATTGGAAAGGACATAATGACAGGATGGGTTGGTTCTGTTTAACACGGCTTTGAATGCTTGAAGTACAGTAATTTGCTGCAGCTTTTACGTGTGAATTGAGGATGTTTTAAGTATGTAGCCGTACATTTTGCTTTTATAGTTTTTGTCATTTATTACAGATGTGCCAGTCCTGACATGCTGACTTAGAAAGATAATTCATGACACTCTTAACGCAGAGGCAGACACCATTACATCAGTTGGAAACCCTTTGCAGCCATTTATTCATCTTAATGTTGTTAAAACCTATACAACATTGTGTGCATATTACAACGTTTTCTTTAAGTCTAAGATTGTTTAGACTTTCTATTAATGCAGTACCACATGGTCTCATTTCTAAATTGGTCTATGAGAATAGTTCACCCAAAAAGGAAAAATGCACTTAGTTCTGCCAATTACTCCCTCAAGTGGTAGCAAACTTTTATGAGTGTCGCCTTTGTGTATGTGGATTGTGCGGTATTTTTAATAAAACTGGAAACCAGTAACCATGGACTTCCACAATAGAAAAGACAAAAAGTAGAATGGTATAAGGTTTCCAGCTTTCTTCAAAATATCATATTTAGGTTTAGCAAAAGAAAATGAGTTAAAACAGCTTTGTGACAAGTGAAGAGTGAGTAAATGATGACCGAATTTTCAGTTTTGGGTGAACTATCCTTTTAAGTAAAGCAAGTTTCAGAACTACCTTAAACTGTCAAAATACTCATTCAATTTTGTGTCTGTATATATATTTTGTTTCCAAAGTTTGTTTAAATGCTATTTGTCAAATTCTACACTGTAAAAAAAAATCCGTAATTTTACGGTTTATTTCCGGCAGCTGGAAAAATGTAAAATTTCTTTAAATTACAAAAAATTACAGTAACAAAACAGAGGTTTAATTACAGAAATTTACCAGAAAATTAAATTGAAGTGAATTTCTGTAATTTAATATCTGTTATTTTACTGTAAATTTCTGTAATTTAACGGTCGTTATTTTACACTTTTTTTTCCCGACACCCCAGCTGCCGGAAATAAACCGTAAAATTACGGATTTTTTTAAAGTGTAATTTCCTCTCCATATTTGTAACGGTTGTTGGGGCGTATCCCGTATTTTTATATCTCAATGTTGACAGGTATGGTTTAATCTCTTGATTTTCTGACAAACAAAGCCTTTTTAACTAGCAATAAGCAGATCTAATTGAAGTATGTAAATCCAATTTATACATTTAAAATACAAGATATATGTAAATATGACTTATTTGTACATTTAAAAAAATTATCAGAAAAAGTTTATACCTGAAAATGATCACATATAGCCTATATTTGGGGTCCAAGGAACATTTCCTGGTTTTGATAGATAGGCTACTTTACATTTAAGTACAGCAGTTTTCTTTTGACTTGTTAAGAACAGTGCTAATTTTAATTAACTTTTAAAAACACATTTTAATTTAAACATTGAAAATTTATTTTATTTTTTACCTGTAAGCCCAGTGCAGTGTTAAAGTTCAAGCTATTTATAATGTTTAAAGTGGCTGATGATAATAAATATTCTTAAGAAGAATTAATCTGGCATGTTTTTAAACTGCGCAGAGCTGTATCTGCTTAATTAGGCCTAGTGTGCTACTGTACTTCAATACTGGTTATTATGGTGGTATTTGGAGACACAATTTTTTTCTGAGGTGGTACTTAGTGAAAAAAGTTTGAGAACCACTGAGTTAGATAATAATATAATACTCGCTAAATAACCATCTCATTTTTTTTAAAAAATGTGTCAAGATTTTAATATAATTAAGGTATATTGTGTTATATTTTATATTATTGAATATATTTTTATATATTTGAAATATGCATTTGAAACACTTTATTATTGAGCATGCTATTGTTTATTTTATGGAACAAAACTGTAAAGATTAATAAAACCTTTGAACAGTGTTGCCAACTGACGATCAGGGGGGGTCAACTTTTTAAGTAATGTTAGTTTGTGTAATACATGCTTCAGTCATTTCTGTATTTATTTTTAATTACATCTACTTTATTAATAAAATGTATTTAAGTTTTAAGTGTTTTGAAGGATGTTTTCTGGCCCACAGTATCCTCTGATTACCTCTTTCAGACGTTAGGTCAAACACTACATACTTATGTGTCTAATTTGACTTTCCTTTCAGGCCATGTAAATATACAAACACCTATGTTATAAAAAAAAAAAAAACAGTGTGAACACCTGTCTATCAGTGCTTTGGATCTGCCGGATTACAAACTGTTGAATGAACTTTTTTCTCGCATATAGACTGATTGGCGCAATGATGCATTCACAGTGAATCATTATAGGGGTGGTCAAATGTTTATATTATCTATTATTTTAATTTATATTATTATTATGGCGACGCAGTGGCGCAGTGGATAACACTGTCACCTCACAGCTATAGGCATGGGCCGGTATAAGATTCTGATGCTATGTGGTATGATAACCTTGGATAAAAATATCACGGTATCACGGTATTACTACTCTAAAATTAGTTATTTTAAAATATCTGGGTAAAAAACTAAAACCTTTCCCCCTTTGAACACAATATATTTTATTTTGTGAAAGATTTAAAATATTTTGGAGCTGTAAACATGTGAGGCTAAATTATTCAACTGAAGCATTGACTTCCACTGTCTTCATTAGTTTCAAAAACACAATTTAAAACAGCATTTTTAGATATCGTTTCTGCTGGAAATACTGTTGTCCTAAAAAAAAAAAAAAAAAAACTTGACTTTTCCAAACTGCGGTATACCTTGAAAACGCTTATCATCCCCATGCCTACTCACAGCAAGAAGGTTGCTGGTTCAAGCCTCAGCTGGGTCAGTTGGCATTTCTGTGTGGAGTTTGCATGTTCTCCCCGTGTTGGCATGGGTTTCCTTCGGGTGCTCTGGTTTCCCCTACAAATACAAATAAATGTGGTATAGGTAAATAGGGTATGCTAAAATTTTCTGTAGTGTATGTGTGTGTATGGATGTTTCCCAGTGATGGGTTAATGCTGGAAGGGCATCCGCTGTGTAAAACATATGCTGGATAAGTTGGTGGTTCATTCCGCTGTGGCGACCCCAGATTATAAAAGCGACTAAGCCAAAAAGAAAATGAATGAATGAATGAATATTATTATTATTTAAACTACAGATCAAAGTGAACTATTTCTCACTAAAGGGCCGCCCCCTATAGATCTTGTTTTGATGTCCTTCATGGGAGATCAAGCATAATTAGGGGGATCAATCCTCCCCAAACCCCCCTGGAATTTACAACCTGCGTTTGAAATTAAAAAAGAACTCTTGCTATTCGGTTTTCATTTTAATCATATCTTTTTATTTTGAATTTTTACCACCAGATGGCAATAAAGCATTAAGAAACGGTTAAATAAGCTAGCATGACAATCGTGTTGTGTACAATCCGACATGCTAAAAACAACATATTGAACTACTCAAGCAGATTACAGTCTGATTACAGCGAGAATTTACAATAAAGACCATTCTGCTTCAGTAAAAGGTCACAAAGTTCTCTCTCACTGCAGTACATTTTTTGTTTTGTTTCCTTTTCAGAGTCTAATCATATAAACAGTATTTATTCTTGGAACACTTTTCCCTATACAAGACACATACGTGCTCACAATCTCATTTTACCTGAGAGCAGCTCTTCATAATCCTCCCACACTTGACTTGTATTGAATAAAACTCGGCACAGCCCATCACTCTTTTGTCATTTACCTCAAACAGAAGGTTTGTGGGTGTACCGGCGACTCCCTTAACGGGACTCAAACATAGTTTTGTGGAGGAAAGTGTACCTGTTTCACCCTTCATAATGCTATACAGAGCACATTCTGGGATTCACGCGGGACAGCTAAACAAATGATAAACCGCTACACTCTGCTTGAAAAAGAAAGTCCTGAACAAGGTCATGCAGGAGGAGATGGTGACTGGTTGTGCTTGAGGGAGATCCCAGAGACCATGGATTTGGATAGGGCTGCAGGATCAGTAGGGACTTTTGTTAGCAAACTTTGAGTATAATTAAAGGGATATAGGGCTGCACCGTGGCGCAGTGGGTAGCACGAATGGCTCACAGCAAGAAGGTCGGTGGTTTGAGTCTCGGCTGGGGTTTTTTCCGGTTTCCCCTTCAGTCCAAAGACATAGATGAATTGAAAAACTAAATTGACCGTAGTGTATGTGTATGAATCACTGGTGCAAATGAGTGTGCATGGATGTTTCCCAGTACTGGGTTGCAGCTGGAAGGACATCCACTGTGTAAAACATATGCTGGATAAATTGGCGGTTCATTCCACTGTGGCAACCCCTGATGAATAAAAGGACCAAGCTGAATAAGAATGAATGAATAAATAAGCAATATCAGATTAGTTGCAGTGCGATAAGGCTGTATATCGGCATTGGTGGGAGGTGTGGGTTGTGCGCCTTAGTGCCCCCACCAGTGCCGATATACAGCCATATCGCACTGCTACTCGTGTGATATTGCTCATTTATTCATTTTATAAATATATATAGCTATAGCACACTGCTACTTGTGTGATATTGCATTTATACAACAGTTTGACAGCATAATTGTGTATAAAAACAAAATCAAACATGGAGAGTCTCAATTCCTCCTGTATGAGGAACTACTTTCTTCCGCGTTGGATTCAAATCATAAGCTGACAGTTAAACAGCTGAGCAAGCATCTTTTAAACTTTAGATCTGTAGTGTCTGCTTCTGCTGACTGTGTGTTGGCGGAGTAATACACAAAGGGTAAAGAGGCTGTACGGGTGCTGATATTACTTAAATATATCACGGCTATCAGCCAATCAGATTCGAGAACCAGACAGAACTGTTGTATAAAAGGATTTAATGTTGGCCTACAATAAAAAAATGTTTACGTTTGTGACTTTTATGAAACAAAATAGATTTTTTTGTCTATAGACCTGCAATTAAGTCAGCAATTTATTAATATTTCCTCAAATACTATATTTTTTCAATCATATGTAGGCATATGTTTTTTCAGTGAGATATGCAAGCTCATTTCTGAAATAACTGCAAATTCATATCTCACAATTTAGACATTCATAGAAATTGTACGTTTATAATACACAATTTTGACTTTATTTCTGGGCGACGCAGTGGCGCAGTAGGTAGTGCTGTTGCCTCACAGCAAGAAGGTTGCTGGGTTGCTGGTTTAATCCTTGGCTCGGTTGGCGTTTATGTGTGCAGTTTGCATGTTCTTCCTGCGTTCGCATGGGTTTCCTCCGGGTGCTCCGGTTTCCCCCACAGTTAAAAGACATGTGGTACAGGTGAATTGGGTAGGCTGAATTGTTCTAAGTGTATGAGTGTGTGTGTGTGAATGTGTGTGTGAATGATTCCCAGAGGTGGGTTGTGGCTGGAAGGGCATCCGCTGCGTAAAAATGTGCTGGATAAGTTGGCGCTGTGGCATTCTGCTGTGGTGACCCCAGATTAACGAAGGAACTAAGCCGACAAGAAAATGAATGAATGAATGACATTATTTCTCATAAGTGTTAGTTCATTTATTATACTTTTATAAGTTTGCATCGCACAATTTTGACTTTTTTTCCCAAAAAAATCCGGATTTTACATCTCGCATTTTTACTTTTTACTTTTAATTGCTAGTTTATGTCACCTTTTTTTAATTGAGAGCTTATATCGCAATTCTGATGTGTTTGGTTCTGGTTATCATGACTCACTTTATATCAGTTTAAAAATCACAACAGCCTAAATTTTGAAATTTGTACATTAAAAAAAATTGCAATTCCCATATTTTTCTCAGAAGTTTGCCTCTTTTTGACTTTTAAAACTTTTTGCATCTCAACTTAATTTCATGTGTACATTTTTCTGACATGTTGATTTTATTTATTTATTTTTGACTATTTAAACTCAGAATTATATGTGTATATTTTCCAATTCTTTTTTTTTCTCTGAATTTCACATTTATATTTCACGATTTTGACTGTTCCCCCACAAAATGTAGAATTATACTTTCATAAGTTTGCATCACACAATTTCGACTTTCTTTCCAAAGAAAGTTTACATTTTGCATTTTTTACTTTTACTTTTAATTGCTAGTTTATATGTCTCCTTTTTTGAATTGCGAGTTTATATTGCATTTCTAATGTTTTTTCGAAAGGGGTCTGGATGGTCAATTCCACTCATATGTCAACCTTGCCATAAAAAATATAGTTTCACAGTACTTTAGAAATACTCAAAAATGTCTCTGTCAATGTTTTCAAACTATTATATTTGATTTATCAAAGTAACACAAGTTACAATTTCACATCTGTCACATCAGTAACCGAGAGATGTCACACCCATAACCAAGTTTTTTCCTCATGAATGCAAAAATCTTAAATAAAATAAAATCAATCAAGTTTGTTCTATAGTGAGCCAACTCTTATCCTTTTTGATTAGCATTATACAGCATGTTGTATGCTGTAAACTTGCTGACTTTTTTTGGTCACATCTATAACATGTTTATATTCTTCATTTTAATTTGATATGTGACATTTTTCTGGTCCCTTAACTCGTGAAAAATGCTCTGCTCTGGAAAATATAAACAAATGTTTCAATATAATGTTAACATATACTTTCTCTGTGAATTTATGTGTTGAGTTTTTACTGCAAATGTCACATCCATAAGCTAAAATTGCTCACTTATCAGAGTTTATATCTAATTTTGACATAATTTATTTATAATTGCAAGTTAGTATCTTACAGTACTGATTTTTCTTTCATCAAAATTGCAAGTTTATTGTTAAATTCTGACTTTCAGAAGTTTTAGGCAACAACAAAACTTTTTTTTTCTGCCTTTACGTATTTTTCAGTATTATTAGAATAGCCCACATCTTTTTTCAGTTCTGAGTTTATTCTCACTTTTGCGAGATTGTCTCACAACCTGACTTGATGCCAAAATTTAACTCCTTAGATGGTTTACATGTTTTTTTTTTTTTTTTTAGAAATCTGTATATATTTTTACTCAGAATTGGGTTTTTGTTGCAATTCTGACTATTTAAAAGTATTTTTTTGTTTATATCTAATTTTGATTCCATTTATTATTCCTGTACTGTTTTTACTTTTGCTTTTACTATTAATATTCGTTTTTACTCATAAATTCATTTTTTTTAAATGTTACTTGTCCAGTTTTGAGTTATATGAAACTTAACCTAAAGTATGAGTTTATTTGCAGTCTAAACAGCTTCTAGGGCATTGCGTGTCTTCATTTTGGACCACTTCTTGGACACTTTTAATGCTTCCAAACAATTTGTTGCATTTATAAATCGCCCATTTCTTGAGGTTGTTCAGTATGATGTGCGATTTGATTGGACAAAAATCATAGGACTGATTCTAATCCCCATAGACAGGAAAAAATAAAGTAGTGACTCCAGGTTGAAGGCAAGTTGTAGAGTAAAAGTACTGATACTGCACTAAAAATGTACCCAAGCGAGAGTAAAAATATACATTTTTAACAACATAGTATATTACAATTTCTGAGAAAAGCTACTAAATTACACTAATTTGAGTATTTGTAATTTGTTACTATACACCACTGCTTATAACATGATTTTCTCAAAGGTTTGTCATTTTTTTTGACGTTTTAACCTTTATGCATCTCAACTCAATTTCATGTGTACATTTTCCTGACATGTTGGTTTTAATTTTTTATTATTTTGACTATTTAAACTTAGAATTACATGTCTATATATTTTTTAATTCTGACTCTTTTTCTCTAATTTTTTTACATTTGTATTTCACGATTTTGACCCCCCTCCCCCCCCCATAAAATGTATAATTTATATTTCACTTTCTCCACATGAGTCTATTTAAATCTATCAACTGCCTTTTCCTAGTCTTAAACAATGCACACACATATAGTTGAACATTTTATATTCAGTGGTGCAGTGGTTCTCAAAGTGGGGGTCGGGACCCCCCGAGGGGTCGCGGGGCAATGAAGGGGGGTCGCCTGTTGATTTCCAAAAATCTATTTATTTTTATTAAACCATAAGAATTAACATATTTTATCCATAACTATACTGAAAATAAAAATAGTCATTTATAGTTACTATATACTATATAGTTACTATAGTAGCTTATAGTTACTAGTTCTATTGGATTGCGACCCCAGGGGTAATTACATTATATTAAAGGCAGCAATAGCGTCAGATGCATTTTGATTTTATAACATCAGGTTATACTTTCTAGCACATTTAAAGCACTGACACAAATTTAATTGGTGTGTCTGCGTCATTGCATGCAAGGTTTCTGTATTTATAACCACCTCAGAGGATATTGGGGGTCGCGAGTCACTGGCATTGTTATTTTGGGGGTCGCGGGCTGAAAAGTTTGGGAACCCCTGCAGTGGTGGATAGTTTGATAGTTTTGTCAGTATGAAGTTTTGTGGCAAGTAACTTCAACTAACCACTTCCAAACAGCAGGTGATTCCCAACAGGATACTTTTCAATATTTGACGTTTAAACACAGTGAAAGCCTAATGACTGTCATTTGAATAATCAAGCACATCTTTGCTGCAACTTACTCTCTGGCATAATTTGACTTTTTTAATAGCCGACGATTCTGTCACTTGATCTACAGCTCTGGAGTTGGAATCCCCCGCTGTGAATATGTAATATTTAGACTGATTGTGAGAGAAAGAATGATAAAAAGGTTGTACTGTTTGCCACTGTGTGAAATTAAATTGGTATGAGAAACGTGAATGGATCAGGGTGGCTATCTGCGCCTGCCATCCATGCTGGCTGACGGACATGGATGGACCTTGGACAGCTGAGGTCCGACTTGGCCCTGTTGCTTCTATTCATGGCTCAATAGGTAGCCCTTCCTTTGTGGAGGCTAAACAGATTAACACAAATCCATCCAACCTGTGGGACTGCATAGATAAGATGCTCTATAGCTTGTTGGCCTCATAATGGCTATTGTTAGAGAACTCGAAACCTACAGCACAAATGTGTGGCTGGTTTTAGTGGCTTGAATTTGCATAGAAAGGGAGTTGTTTCAATAGCAAATTTTTTAATGTTGCAAACTTTGGTTTTTGCATGACATAGGCAGATACTGTATATACAGCCTGCAGTTGTGGTTTTCAAGTAGGCGAAAAGGGCCCATTAAGGTCATGATATACTTCAAGTGAAATTGAATCAAAACTGTTTTTATGTCATTTCAAAAATATACACAGGCCAAGACAAAGTTCATTTGGAGTTCATTTCAGGAGGTTAAAACGTCATTCCTAAAGGTATTTCCGGAAAGAAATTTACAGACCACTGGACCATGACGATTATATAACGGAAGGTGTGGCTTTGAGACTCCACCTTCTTTTAAATGAAAACCATCTCTACTTTATTTCCTTCATTCAGTCTGTCAGGGTCAGATGCAAGTAAATGGATAACCATCAAAAAGCTATTTCTAAAAGTACTAATTCTATAGAAAGTGATACTGGCATCATATTCAAAACTGTAAAGCTGTTTGTTTTTGAGAGATCAAAGGAAGTGCTGTATAAATAAATGTCACTGTTTGTTTAAAAAAAGTCAATATTTAAATAATTTACATAGATTGTTTCACAGACAAGCACGCACACATCTCATTATTATTTTTAATATTGTTACGATATTAATAATAATAATAATAATAATAATAATTATTATTATTATTATATGAATTAAATTATTATTATTTTCTGTATTGTTTCAAAAGCTAATGTTAAATTAAAATACTGAGTCCCCAGGGTCTCATTGCACCTTTACCAAAACAGGCTCATTGTGGATACATACCCCTGTATATGTTCCTGGAGAGTGTGAATTATGTAGCCAGAGGTACGTATGGCTGCATTTATGTTTTTAAAACAAACCGTTCGGGGTGGTATGACACCGCCAACAATTTCTGTTCCTTTTAGCGCAACCAGCTGACCGCTTACATCCATATGAACGACTTTACCAGTTTCCCCAGTATCTCACCTCATACACTAATGGACTTTGGACACGGGGCTGAGATGACTGCGACAAAAGCAAACACAAAATAATAATAAAATAAACAACGGGGGCGATGAGGTGGTGCAGTGGGTAGCACATTTGCATGACAGCGAGAAGGTTGCTGGTTCGAGCCTCGGCTGTGTCAGTTGGCGTTTCTGTGTGGAGTTTGCATGTTCTCTCTGTGTTCGTGTGGGTTTTCTCTGGGTGCTTCGGTTTCCCCCATAAGTCCAAAGACAAAGACACTCACGTACAGGTGAATTGGGTTGGCTAAATTGTATGTGTAAATGAGTGTATGGATGTTTCCCAGCGATGGGTTGCAGCTGGAAGGGCATCCGCTGCGTGAAAGTGCTGAATAAGTTGACTGTTCATTCCGCTGTGGCCATCCCGGATTAATAAAGGGACTAAGCCGAAAAGAAAATGAATGAATAAACAAAAATGTGGCTGAAAATGTGGTGTAGTCACGCAGCTGTGACTGCTTTTCTTTTTCTAGATTGCTTTAGAAAACACTATTGGTTGGGTTTCGGGACAGGGTGGGTGAGTCAGTCGATCAGTCGCTCAGTCAGTCGAAAGCAAGCTGGCCTATTTGGCTGAAGTGTATATTGCGCCCTCTGGTGGATTTTCAAAAACTGTGAGCAGATGGCACGCTATGTATTTCGCTGTCCCCAAAAATGAAGACGTGGGTACTGAATTTAATTAAATAAACAGTTCAGCCCCAAACAAGTAATTAGCTGTTGATTTACTTATCCTTACTCCATCCAAATGTTGGTAACTTTTTTCACTTTCTTAATTGAAATTAAAGAAAAAAATCTCAAGTGTGGTCCAGTTATTTATATAATAATAATAATAATAATAATAATAATAATAATAATAATAATATGATTATCAAACATAAATTATACAGCTGTCATAAGTACATGATAACAGAAATTCAGATGGAGCTTAAACATGTGGTATGGGTTCAAAAGGTTCAGAAGTCTGGTTTGTTTCAGTAAATGCACACCCTACTTTTAAATGGCATTATTAATATAAATGGCATCATTAATTTCCCTCTGTTATAGAAGCTGCTTGTCTTCAGTAGTCAGGTTAAAGAGATTACGATGGTGAATCATAATGTATAGCCCGAGAACGCCAGGTTGACCGGAGCTCCACTTCTCCAAAGCCCCGCATGGGGGCGTCGTTCGCACACTTTCAAGCACACTAGACTCGCACCGAGCGCCAGAAAGTGCGCTTGGAGAGAAAGAAACATCGCTTCGAACTGTTTATCCTGACGTCAGTTTGAACGGATCGCACTGCCCCCGTATCACTTCACGCGACTCTCAACTGAGCTTCGGCTGGATTTCGGGAATCGATGAACGGGAGCGAGTCCACAACTTCACCCGTTCAAACTACTGGAGCCACTGAAATGATTTCGACTTGTTTTCCCAACTGGACTAACAACGGAAAATGAATACCTGCGCCTTTCTCTTGATCCTGGCTGTTCAGATCCACGCCGACAGCGTAGAGGGACCAACAGGTAAAGTCCCGTTTATTTGGAGTTACACAAACTGCGCACTTACAAACTTGTGTGTGTGTTTTGAAGATGTGAGAGGCATATGTTGTCTTGACAGCAGAAGGAGGCTGAGTTATACTTGGAGGAGCTGAACTTTTCTAATAAATGAAAGATGTGCGCTCGGTTGTCATAAAAACAGTGAAGATGTCACTAGAGGCTTGAAATGAAGTGTGCTTTGCTGTGGACTGTTATTTTGTACAGTTATGAGACGCCCTGTTTAAACATTCCGTCTGTCGTTAAGGTTCGATTCGTGGTATCGGTCTGTGTGTGTGTTGTTGTGGTGTATTTTGCATTGAAAACACAAGCATGGAAGTTGTTTGTTATAAACAAGAGCAGCCTCATCTGCAAAGCTTTAAATCAGAGGTCGAATAGCGAAACATTTGTGGCTGCACCAGACGTGCTTTAATATTATGCCATAAATTTGTCTTTTAAATAATGTAATCTTTATCAAAAAGATTTACAGCGAGTTGTGTTTAGAAGCGAATTCACACGTCACAACGAACAACTGATTTTAAAATGACTCATATTTTTACTTATCGTTCGACTAACGTATGTATTCAAAACCACAATATATTCCTCATACACTTTTCACAACAAGATACAACTTTTTTATGCGTTTAAAAGGATAACTTACAGTGTGAAGTGTGTAGTATAGCTTGACTCGCTGTGATGTAACTGAATCCCTCATTCTGTAAACCGCTGATAAAATATCCGGTTGTGCTTCTGAATTATCACAGCTTGTTTATGAATTGGTCATACTAGTCTGAATACAGTTCAAAAGGCTCTTATGTTTTATCCAAATGTGTTTATCAGTTGAAGAACATACCTTATAACATAATAATAACATATTTCCACATTGAGTTTGGCGCCACACTTCTGTGGTTTTTACTATGTGAGGGAATGATGAGGTAATAGCCTTAAACGAGGTTGAGATGGTTTACTGGTTTTACCCAGTCAACGATGATCTGGTCATACTGGTGTTTTCCTGATTTAACTGAGTGTAGAAACAAAATACTGAGAATGCTGGGAGAACAAATAACACCAGTTTAGGCTGATTGGTTGTTTAATAATTTGTTTATTGATTGATTGATTGATTGATTGATTGCCAGGAAATTTGCATTTGAAGAAAGAACATGTAAATAAATAAATCAGCTGCTAGTGGCATACTGGTTTTAGCTGGTTACATGTGTTCTCCTCATCTAGCTGGCCTCATCTAGCTGCATTTGTTTTCCTTGTACAGGTATGTGCACAAAATCTGCCTTATCTGGGAGATCTACAACGTAGACTGGTTTGTTTATTATTTATTTATTGATTTATTTACTTTTGAAATTGTCATTAAATTTATATTTTAAATGAGAAAAGATTCAAACCTGTAATGAATACAAATAAATAAATCACCTGCTAGTGGTTTGCTGGTTTTAGCTGGTTTGTGCTTTCTTCATCTAGCTGGCTTTCGTTTGTTTTCCCCATACAAGCATAAATCTGCCTTATCTGGGAGATCCATACTCCATCTTATGCTAGTTTGTTTATTTATTTATTTATTTATTTTTTTGTTTATTTATTTATTCATTCATTCAGTAAATTTACATTAAATAAGAAAATGCACAAATGCTAGAACGAATACAAAAAATAAATAAATCACCTGCTAGTGGCTTGCTGGTTTTAGCTGGTTATATGTGCTCTCCTCAAAGCTGGCTTTCATTTGTTTTCCCTGTATGTGCACAACATCTGCCATATCTAGGAGATCCACACTCCATCTTAGGCTGGTTTGTTTGTTTCTTTGCATTGCAATTTGAAGATGGGGACAATTCACATCTGAATTAATAAAAAGTCCAAATAGAAATTGTATATAATGAAATTAGCCATTTTTCCAAATTGTAATAATGCAGAAAAAAAATCACATTACTGTTTTTTGTGATACCATTTTCATCTTAAAAAATAAATCTTGATAAACATTATGTTTATCATTTAAATGAAAATGCTAGTTAGGGGACCTTATAATGCAACTTTTGACAACAAAAGACAATTAAAAAGAACTAAAATACAAGAAAACTATTTTGTGACAACTGTGATGTCATATGCAAAATATGTATAATCTATATGCATGTATTACCCCCCACACACACACACAATCCTGTGTTTTAGCTGCTCATTGCCAATATTTACCTGACATGCATGCTGTATTACAGAGGTTTTAATTGTTTTTATAAATCATGGAGAACTGACATAATATTTACAATGCTGGAAAATGGTTCAATTTTTAGTGCATTATTGTCTACGTGAATGTGCTCTTACCTAAACATACCCTGATGATTAACTGGTTTTAATTATTTTGAGCTGGTCTTCTTATCTGGTCAAGCTGGTTTTGCCTGGTTTTAGCAGTGTGTGCACGCACACAACCAGACTAGCAAATGAGATGAAGATGGCTATTTACCTTTTTATCTAAATGATAAATGATAGTGTGAAAATTGTGGTCAACTGACTTTTTAAATAGTAAAAAATGACATATTTTACACCCATTAAATTGAGTAATTTTCAATATCTAATGGTGGCCTGGTTTAAGCTGGTCTCCTGGTCTGGTCAAGCAACACGATCAGGTGGTTTAACCAGAATTTCATGAAAACCTGCCAACAGGCCAATCTGACCATACTTGGAGACCAACGAACCTTTTTGCATGTTTGAAATTTACATTATTTTCCATGTGTGCCCATGTCTTTTAGGCTAGTTTCTTCATGAAGAACATTGGCTGCTTGCCACGGTTTTTGATTTCAGGATTTTACTATCCTCATAGGCATAACCTGATCCACACACGCACAGAGATTATGAACTGCTTCCTCCTCCACACTGTCAGTGAGTATAGTATTAAGACAGAGCAGGTACAGCAAAACTGCACAGTGCGGCGTTATGATTGCTCATAATGGACCACTCCCTCTGAGCCAGGCTGTAGGACACATGTCGCATGATTCGGCCAAAGAAACTTGACAAACAATCATGATCCGTTTGAGGAAGCTATTGATTTTCAGTTAACTAAATGGCTTCCATTTAGCAAGCTGTCAAGTAGCTGTAGGGTTCTGTGACTACTGCTGCGGTCTGTGCATTCCCTCTGTTCTTCAGCTGCCGTCTAATCCTAGTTTCTGTGGCTTTCTGGCCTGATTCGCTTGCTGTAATCCATTCTTATTGTGTTCGGTTGCTGTTTCCGCCATTTGTTTTTGTTGTCTTTTGTATTCGCATGGCCTTGTTGACAGAAGGCAGCGACGAGTGACCTGATGGGAGATGAATACAGGCATTGTATCCAAGTGTCTGCTTCATTTTTAGCTGTTCACACCATCCCTGTCAAGCTCTATGCTTGTCATTTGTGAGCTTTTCATCATTATTTTGAGTGTACTTGTAAAAATGAGTGGATTAGCTGATTATGTAAAATGTTGAATGAGTTGTAAGAAGTTTTTTTTTTTTTTTAACAATTGAAAACCTTATTTATAAGAATCCTGGGTTATATTGGGCTTCACACTGCTTATAATTTACCCAGGGTTAACAATTAATCCTGGGTGTTAATACACTGCTGTTTCACTTTGGAAATCTTTAACTTGAGCCTCATTTACACTAATGTCCTTTAGATGGCATTTTAGAATGAAAACAATCCATGTCCATACAGGCGTTTCGGAAAAGATCTTCATTATAACAATGAAAACGTACATCATGTGACCATACCTACGCTCTCAGCATGCATATTTAGAATTATGTGCTTCATTCGGTGTTTAGTGAATAGTCAATATCGCTGACTGGTTAAACAATGATAACAATGGCGAAGAAAGTACCATCATTTTTTTCCTGAAATTATTCTTTATTTAAAAAATGCAGTATATCCATAACTGCATGACATTGAACATATATAAAAATATATATTTACAATTTCGCCAGATGACTTGAAAACTGCTATTTAAAAAAACTGTATTCATTTAGAATGATTGGGATGATTCTGTAGGAAAGTGAATCATACATAAAATGATAAATTACAAGCAAATACGAAAAAAAAAGCAAAGATAAAAGTGAAATAAACAGTGTTTTATGGTTTTCAGGGCAGCCAAATAGTATTCAGGTAGAGAATTTAAATAATTAATTTTAATATAACCCTGCAAAAGTCTTTACTGTATAAATAATTCAATAATGTTATTCTTTATTAATGTTACGAACAGTTACATTTCTTGTGCTTCAATACTTTAAACTTTGTCAGGCCTTGAAAACGTGCAAATGAAAAACTTTCACTTCATTTTGGTTAAACTACACAATTCTCTTATGCAATGAACTGTTTCTTCTGGTCAACAATAATCATAACTCAACATTGCACATGCTACAATATGACTATTGTGGAACAATATACACTTAATGGTCACTTTATTAGGTACACCTTACTAGTACCAGGTTGGACCCGCTTTTGCCTTCAGAACTGCCTTAACCCTTGACATAGATTCAACAAGATACTGGAAATATTCCTCAGAGATTTTGGTCCATATTGACATGATAGCATCACGAAGTTGTTGCAAATTTGTCTGCTGCACATCCATGATGCGAATGTCCCGTTCCACCATATCCCAAAGGTGCTCTATTGGATTTTGATGTAGTGACTGTGGAGGCCATTTGAGAACAGTGAACTCATTGTCATGTTCAAGAAACCAGTCTGAGATGATTTGCATTTTATGACATGGCACGTCATCCTGCTGGAAGTAGCCATCAGAAGATGGGTACACTATGGCCATGAAGGGATAGACATGGTCAGCAACAATACTCAGTTAGGCTGGGGCGTTGGCACGATGCTCAATTGGTACAAATGGGCCCAAAGTGTGCCAAGAAAATATCCCCCACACCATTACACCACCACCATCGCCTGAACCATTGATATAATGCTGGATTGAGCTGTGTTTTTATGTTGTTGATGCCAAATTCTGACCCTACCATCCGAACATCACAGTAGAAATTGAGAATCAGACCAGGCAACGTTTTTTCAATCTTCAGTCTTGCCATTCTCCTCTGACCTCTGGCATCAACAAAGCATTTGCGCCCACAGAACTGCCGCTCGATGGATATTTTCTCTTTTTTTGGTCCATTCTTTGTAAACCCTAGAGATGATTGTGTGTGAAAATCCCAGTAGATCAGCAGTTTCTGAAATACTCAGACCAGCCCGTCTGGCACCAACAACCGTGCCATGTCCAAAGTCACTTAAATCACCTTTCTTCCCCATTCTGATGCTCGGTTTGAACTGCAGCACATCGTCTTGACCATGTACATGCCTGTGATTGGCTGATTAGAAATTTGTGTTAATGAGCAGTTGGACAGGTGTACCTAATAAAGTGGCCATCAATGTACTGTGCAGCCCTAGTCCAAACTTAGTGTGGATGTTGATGATTGTGATGTGGGGTTAACAGTTTAAAAGCAGTGCTTCCAGGGTGATTCCAGGGTCTAAATTCTTCTAAAAGTGTAAATGATCCTTTGTCCATGATAAAAAGCAGTATTTCGAATGATGATAACGTGGGCCCTAAAGAAGATTACTTGAAAAAGCACTTTCAGCACGATCGCAGATAATATATATTGTTATATGTTTATTATATAGCTTACTTCTGAATAGCATAATGATTGCCTGGCTGGCCTATAATTGATTTAACATATCAAGGATATTTTTTTTCTTTAGTTCTTCTCTGTAACCGTAGACGCTGTCGGCATCCAAACTTTTTCACTATGCTGGAACGGACACAAGGAATTTCTCTCATGATAAGGGGAATGAAGCACATCATTAGGATGAATAGTGAAATAATTAAAGTACATGAAGATAATTATACTAAAGCTGGAGCCGTTTTGCAGTAGCTGTCTGGCGTCTCTGGAGGCTTGACATGCACTGCTCTTGGTTTAGTTGTTCAGCAATTGTATGTTTTATTCTGCAGAATCGGTGTGTGGATTCTGGATTAACCTGAAAAATCAGATCACAACCCTGATTAGGTTATACTCCTAATGTATTCTCATAATATTCTGTTTATTGCACAATACGTTTTGTGGGTTGGATCATACAAGTCATTCATTGGCAAATGTTAATAAAAATATTAAAAGGAAATTCAATTTTCTGAAATTAAAGTAACCCCTTTTTCATGGATGCACGATATTCAGCTGCTGAATGTGACTTTTTAATGTTATCATTATCAGCTTGAAGAGTCAAATATGACCTATATAAGCACGTATTACACATTATCATAGCAAAAATCTTTTTTTTCATGATACAAATTTGTGGATATATTTTCCCTTTTAACTGTTATAAAGCTTCTGTCTCCAACAGTTTCTTTATTTTATTGTTGGTCACAGTAATTATTTTATTAAAACGTATTAAAAATAATTATATCTGTTATTATTTAAAGCACATCTGGACATCTGCAATATTGTTTTTTATTTGTTTTTCTTTCAGTTCACAAAATCTATCAGCCACTATATCTGTTATCAGCTTCAAAACATTACATGATAAAATAATATTGTAAAGGATCTGCCCAAATTTCAATATGTGTGCAACACTGTTAAATAAGCATGATATTGACTCAAAATTGCTACTATTGGTCTTTGGCGACGTGAAGTCTGTTTAAATTGGCTGATATCAGTTTGTCACTTAAATTAAGACATAAATCTTGTGCACTTTGAGTTGGAAGAGCTTTTCAAAATGCCATCAACCAAGCTTGGAAAAGACAAGTTTCTGTCCTTACACTGTACACTGAAAAAAAAAAATTGTCCAATGTAAAATTTGTACGTAATGTTACAAATAAAATGTACAGTTGATATATAGTAAAGGCTTAATTAGGTTAACTAGGCAGGTTAGTGTAATTAGACAAGTAATTGTATAATGATGGTTTGTTCTGTAGACTATCGGAAAAAAAAAATAGCTTAAAGAGGCTAATAATTTTGACCTTAAAATGGTTTTTAAAATATTAAAATCTGCTTTTAAGAATAAAAAGCTGAAATAAAACAAATAAGACTTTCTCCAGAAGAAAAAATATGATCAGACTTACTGTGAACATTTCCTTGCTCTGTTAAACATCATTTAGGAAATATTTAAAAAAGAAAAAAAAATCAGAGGGGTTTTAATATGTATCATTTAGCTTTGCTTCAAACTTTAAAATGAGGTAAAAAAAACAAACATTGTTTGGAAAAAATTTTTTCAAGAAGATAAATGACATTCACACAAACTAAAAATATTGTTTACTATAGAGACCACTACTACATTGTTTTTTTTTTTTTTAATTTTTGGTACAACATAGAGGGGTGGCAGGGTGGCTCAGTGGTTAGCACAGCAAGGTCACCTCACAGCAAGAAAGTCGCTGGTTCGAGTCTTGGCTGGGCCAGTTGGCATTTCTGTTTGCATGTTCTCCCTCTGTTCACATGGGTTTCCCCCACAGTCCAAAGACCTGCTCTATGGGTCAATTGGATGAACTAAAAAATTGGCCAAAGTGTATGTGTGTGAATGTGAGTGTGTTTGGATGTTGCCCGGGGCTGGGTTGCGGCTGGAAGGGCATTTGCTGCGTAAAATAAATGCTAGAATAGTTGGTGGTTCATTCCACTGTGGCGACCTCTGATAAATAAGGGCCTAAGTCAAAGGAAAATTAATAAATTAATTGTACAACATAGATCTTTTTATCCTTATGTCAGAGTATGTTTTTGCTTAGTACTAACCTAAATAATAAAATGACTGTAGTTTGTTAGAGCTATATTTATTGATTTTCCTCAAATTATAGTTTTTAATTGGTTGAAACTGAAAAAAGGATTTAATATTAATCATAATATTTATTCTGCCTAAGGAAAATAAAAAATAAATTCACTCAAAGCTAAAACATTGCTTTTATAGACACCATGAATGAATTCAATCACTTTGGTTCAGCTTTAATATTTAAACGGATTTTTAAAAAATATATAGAATTAAATTAAAGTTTGAAATTAAATAAATTGAACTCAAATTTAACCGAACTAATGCAAATAAATGTAACGCTAGGCTATGCTATTGCTAATTATTTTATTTACAAGATCTGAGGTAAACTATCTTCTGGTGATTTAGCATGTCTATAAATGTCATGCAAGATGGTAATCAAACTCCCATTAGAAATACATAAAAATTGAAAAGCATATGAGCATTACCTCAGGCAGAGTCATTTTATAGGTTACTGCTGTTCAAGGCATGACGTGGCAGAAATAGAAACATGTTTCTAAAAAAGATACTGCTGTCAAGGATGCTTAGGATAAAAGCTCAGTTTATGTTACATGAAAAAGATTTTGAATGTGTACCTCGTCTAAAAGAGATTTACTTTGACCGTCTTCATATTCGAATCGAGTAATGGTAGAGGGCAAATAGCTACCTGGCCACATGACGCGAAAACTGCTGGTTTAAAGCAAAAATAATACTTAGGGAAAAATAAATGCTTAGAATTTTCAATTTTTTGAATAAATGGAATTCAAATCAGAAACTGTAATTTTTCACTTAATCCAAGAAAAAATTCTTTGGATGAAAGACACAGCAGTTTCACTTTTTTCAGTGTACCTAATTGGCTTCCTCAGGTTTGCTGGACTGTCGGTCCTTGAGCTTAGTTATAGCTTAGACCTCAACTGTTTCTTGTAGTACAAAGCATGGCATGGGCATCAAATTGCTTTCCATTTTCGAGTGTATCGAGTTTATGACGAGGAAAGCAGCTTTCATTTGTGGTCATCATGCAAATAACCTTAGGGTATGAATTATGAAACATTCTTTTAAAGACTGCATCTGTGTTAGTAAAGATTTAGTTGATAATAAATTTACTCTCAATTACTGTCCAGAATAAAATGAGAGCAGAGTTGTTTAAGACCAAATGTGAGTATGGAAATGGTGTGTATAATGTTAGAAATTGTGTAGTTCTCATTTCTATCTGGGTTTGTAAACATATTGGGCACAGTATTACCTCTAGTGATGAAACATACATGAGAAATAAAGAGTGAAAAAAAGCTATAATTTTAAAACTATATTTAATATGCACCTTTTTTTTACGTATTGTTTGTGATTACCTCATTATGTTTTATTTGTTATGACAATAATAACATTTAATGTTATTATTTTTTTTACCAAAAAACTATATTGGTATTATTTGTGCTTAGTGGCAGAAGAATAGTGTGAAAACCTTTGTCTGCTACCTTTGTGTCTTCTGATCAAGCCTTGTAGCATTTTATGCATTTTCAGTAAGAAGATTAAGGCATTTTATGTTGTTTTGTTGACTTCAGGAAACTACTTTAAAATTTAATTGTAGACTGAGAGAGTGTCTGAACGGAAAAAAACCCTGCTTTCAAATGCATCTGCTTAAACGTAGGGTATAGCCAGGTGTTTTTTTTTCAGAAGCAGAGCACAAAGGATGTATTATTATAGTGAAGCATATTAAAAGTGCAGATGAAGTTTTAGAGGGTTTTCCCCACTGATTCTGAGATAATACAGCATGCCAGAACATCAATAAGACCGCCCTGGTGCCCAGGTGTAGGCGGGCGGCCGCGGTAGGAGGGCTCAGATGTCTCGGGCACCCAGATATTACACATCAAACAGATTCATTAATCAGATTCAACCTGCCATCTACAGTCTTTGACCTGAGCTAATTGCAGAGTACCTGTAAAACAGGAGGCAACGAGGACCCTGGTGACCACAATTTTATTTCCTTTGTAATTAAAGAAATTGCAGTGTCTTTTTTTACCTTCCGCACTTCCATCTGCAGTGGAAGCTCAGAGGACCTTTTATTTTTTTTTTCCTTTCGGTTGCTGACTGCATTTAGCGCCTCAGAAATAATGAGGAAATGTGTCGGAGAGGCTTTGGAAAGCAACAGCTGAGAGCGCTCGTCCCTCCGGCATCAGAGGCAGTCCGTCTCTTGTCGAGAAATGTTTTCTTTGGACTCGCTTGTCAAACTGCTCTGGACTTATAAAAGGTGCGAGGAGGGGGTTTGGGAAAGGGGGACTGCCAGAGCGCTTTCTCCTCTTTTTCTTCAAACGGCAGAGTCAACATCTGATGGGAAATGAGCGTACGACAACAGAGCGAACTGGTGCTAGCTTTTCCTTTTGTTGTCTCTGGAAGGCTGCTCCATTCCTCAGTGATTTATGTGAGGATTTCAGAAAAAAAAAGGTTCCAATTTCAAGGGGCCCCTGATGGAAATTTGGCACCCGAGAGGATCTGAGGCTGGTGTTTAGATGTGAATAATGACAGTGAAACAGTTCGTCAGAGACTCCAGGAACAGGAGGGCACTTAGAAGCCCTTAAGTTTAGCGAGTTTAGGAAGATCTCGGCTTGGTTAGAGTCTCCCACGTTAAATCTAGCCTTGCCAGGTGCAGCTTTTTTGCATTCATCTTGACAGTGCACTCTATGATTTGTTCTCCTCCTTACAAACAGTAATGCCCGAGGCTACGCTTCTTTCATTTTCATTTTCAGGAAGCTTTTTTGCCTTAACTTTGTTTGGTGTCTGCTGTGCAGCGCCGCGTATCAGAGGATTGCAGGTGTTTACACTGTGTGGGTGGCGAATATACTTGGTTTTTAAGCATAGTAATTTCAGCGGTGATGGTAAACAATGATCGAGACCAAAGGGCGTCTCTGCAGTGCCTTTTTGAATTATATCCACACAGGGTATGAACACCTGCCAAGCGCGAGAGAATTTTCTGCAAATGTTGATTGAAATTTTAGAGCAGATTTTCTTTGCAAAGGAGAAAAATCATGTTAGGCTTTGCAGAGGAAATCCATAAACATGGATGTCAAAGATCAAAGCATAAAATATTATCAATAAAAGTGTAAAACAGATTTCATTTATTTATTTTAATAGTTCATAAAAAAGCAAACTAGATTCATGTATATTCGTGCTATTATTGCTATTTTGTAGCTACTGAAATGGACAGTGCCAACGTCCATCTAAAAGCTGGTCTAAAGTAAATGCACATTTTTTTGTTATTTAAAGGAAGCATGTGATAGGCCAGCCTGTGATATACAGGTTTAAAACGCATGTACATAATGCTTAATACATAACCAGGAATGCACAGCAGCACACTAATATCTTTAAATATGATTAATTTAAGGATTAAAATGTAAATGTAAAATGGCTGCAGGACCAGGTGGCTGCCACCTTCATCAGACTATCCACATCCCCTTTTCCCATTCCTTGTTGTGATGGTATGTCCATGTGTTTACTTGTTGCTGGGGCTTTTTTCCCCATGATCTCACACTGCCCTACTTCATGGACAGTCTGAGAGGGGATTTTTCCACCTTCCTCTCCCCAAATGTATCTTATTTCGTCTTTCTAAAAGCTACCTGTCATCTGACCTGCCTTCCCCTGAAATGTGTGATGTGTATAGTCAAGGGGGTCCAATTTCGCTACATGTAAAAGTGTATGTGACAAATAAGGGATACATCATCATAAAAGATTAGTACTGCCTACATAAACCCTACTTTCACAAGTGCTTCTTCAGTTCAGGGAGCTTTGGTGGAATCTGGCTCATTCTTGGGATGATCTTGTTGTGCGCTTTAACCTTGCTAGTGAAGTGTTCAGGTTTTCCACTTACAAAGTCCACCATGTAAATAGCGAATCTGTTTGGCGCAACCACAAGTAGCTTTTAAAGAGAATGGGAGATGAGATTTTAATTGCTTTAATGCATGTTATACCCAAACCCACTCATAACTCTTTAGGAGAATAAGGACAACCCATTTAGACCATGTTCTGGGTGCGCAGACCATTTTTCCCATCCTTAAAATTGCTAAAGTGGATTCGGACACAACACCTGCACAGTGCGCTTTAGACCATCCACTTATATCTTTTAAATAGATCTCTCTTAGTCCAAAGGTTCTTGGGCGATGTTCAGAAGACCAGTTTTTGGTCAGTGATGGTGCATTTGGCCTGTCTGAATGCAGGACTTTGAGTACCTTCTGCTTTTTCAGGCATTTTGTCAGTCATTAGAAAAGCCAGCCAGTCACTCAAGAGTCCCTCTCAGCTCCTGAAAGCTTCATTCTGAGAGAGGGCACAACAGCCAAGGACATAATTGCATGGAGTGTGTTTTCTGTGCTAAGATTTCCTCAAAGGACAGTTAATTAAGGTCATTGAGGTCGGAATCCAGTCATGTTGAATAGAGCACTGGGTTATTTAGGATGTAGAGAAGCATTTGAATGCTGAAGATTGGTTAAGCGCAAAAGAATTAAGTGCTTTAAATTAAGACATTTAGAGACTGTGATTCTTGGTCGTTTTAGAAGAAACTTGAGGAATATGAAAGTGCATGGTCTCTCCAACTCTTTTTTTTTTTTTTTTTTTTAATAACTAATTAAAAACTAATTTGGGATCACATTTATTATTGATTACAAAAGACATGTTTGCATCAAACTAAATCAACAAAAGGGATTTTATATACATAGAAAGGTGCCATTTATTGTTCAAAATACTTTATTTTCCACATATTTTGGTTATTTATTAATCAAAATATTAATAAAAAATGTTCCATCATCCACAGTAGAAAAGATCCTTTGTGATTCTGTGACTCTTTATTCTCTCATTCATTGTGAGTGGTTTTTCAGACCTCTCTATATATATTCTTCTTGCTTTTTGAGCATTGTTGTGCGAGTTCCTAAATGCCCATGATTCATTTAAATTCATCTTAATTTGTATAGTGCTTTTACAATGTAGATAGTGTCAAAGCAGCTTTACATAGAAGGTTAAAGTAAATTGAAGTAGTGCAGTTCTTTTTTTAGTGTTTAAGTTCAGTTAAGCTCAGTTCAGTGCGGTTTAATAATCCCTACTGAGAGTCC
Source organism: Danio rerio (assembly GCF_052040795.2). Lineage (NCBI taxonomy): Eukaryota > Metazoa > Chordata > Actinopteri > Cypriniformes > Danionidae > Danio > Danio rerio. Next base: position 39,874,252 of record NC_141036.1, on the reverse strand, counting down.
AACACTGAAGAGCTGAAGAGATTGAACACACGCTTAACAAAAAAGGCTGCAGTTGGATCTAACGGTCAGTACGGCTCTGCACTGATGTTTAATGACCTTGGCAATCAGCTGATACATTATAGATGGCAACATGGTAGAAAAAACTTGCTCGTGTCTGGATCCACAAGTAATGTTATTGTTGTAACAGCCGAGAGAGGAGATAAAACGTTACCTCACGAACACATCAGCAGGTAAAAGGAGAGAGAGAGTTTGCAGCTTTCGTTTTTCATTCATTTCTCATTTTTCATTCAGCCGTCCATATGGAGGTAAGCTGGTCAGCTGGTAAAACGTAAAAAAAGGAATGGCATCATATGGCCCCATATCCATTTGTTTATAAAAATGAAATGCAGGCATACGTACTTCTGGCTACATAATTTGCGATCTTCAGAAGGGCTACGTTTTCAGAATGAGCCTGTGTTGTATATATATTTTTGTGTTATATTATAATATAATTATTGTTTCTTTGTGTTGGATTATAATATAATTAAAGCATGTACATCTTATTTAAATTTATAAATCGCTTCAGCAAATTTCTTGCAACCTTCACCATACTAAACATGTCTTTTCTGCTGTAATGTTTGTGATGCAATAGTGAATCCTCAGGCTGGTCTTTTGTCTTCATGACCCGTTTTGAAGGTCTTTGCTTGTTTCAGTGCTTTTTTATAATCTATGTGGCCCAGTGGCATTTTCTTTGTACCCTTTCTTTAAACAAATGGGGTGAGCTCTTGTCTGAAGCATTTATCTGATTCGCCAGTTCCTGCCAAGTACAATGATCTGAGGATGCAAAATGTCCTCCCAGTAGAAAAGATCCTTTGTGATTCTGTGACTCTTTATTCTCTCATTCATTGTGAGTGGTTTTTCAGACCTCTCCCTCTTTTGCTATTTCATTCTCTTCGTCACCTTCCGCTGTAATTTTCTGGTTGTGTACAGTACATAACACAGATGATGAGACAGCTCGTAATGTTTTGGTTTATAACATGCCATTTCCTTGAACTTTTAAATAGAGTTTAAGATCCACGTGGAACAAATATCCTGCTTTATGGACTTCTTGTTTAACATTTTAGTTTGTTTGCAGGGTTTATGTCAATCAATAAAACAACAGAATTTCTGTCAGCTCATTACCTGGTTTTTGCGCTAAACTTTACAGGACAACCCAGATTCAAGCTGTGTATATATTGTTTCATATATTGCTACAAAAATGTCAATAAAAGTCTCTTTATAAAACTCAAGGTTTAAATTTTAGGATCAAAAGTTGGAGGAGAGATCAAGGTAATGGAACCTCTTTGCATTTGATAAACACCTTACAGATTCTGATTGTGCTTATACTTTTTGTTTACAGTTATGTTGTCAAAAACTCTGCGAAATGCATAATTGATTTTTGTTTTTACTATGTTGAAGTTGTTGATAAAAATGTGTAATTAATTCAGAATAAATAAATATAAAATAATTGTTACTTTGTGTAAGGCAGGGCAGAGCAAGCTTATTTATATAGCACATTTCATACACAAATTCAAAGTGCTTTACATAAACAGGAGTAAAAGAAACAAGTATACGAACATAAAAACAACAAAGAATAAAAATTATTAAAAACAAAAAACTGATAAAAAGGTGTTAAAACAGGTTTTAAAGGAATAGAAAAGAAAAGAAAGGCATAATAGTGTGATCTGTTGGATATAACTTAATGCTCATTCAGTAAATGTCTTGATGTGAATGTACATATACCTAATGTTGGAGCATGTCTAATTATTTCTGGGAGCAGTGTGGGGGGTAGTAGCTGAAGATTGATTTACCTTGCTTTGACTGAACTCTTGGAATTTCTAATTTACTTGATCCTAATGATCTGAGGGGGAACTGTTAGGTTTGTATTCAGTGAGCATATCTGTAATGTATTGAGTAGTACAATCTAGTGGAAATAATGTAGTAGTAGATGTCTATTACATTTTGTTGAAGTTAAGCTTTTGTTTCCACTGGGTATTGTAAACACTCCAATTTCTACACATGCATGCCAATAGTTAATTTATTTATTATCCTTGTTTTTAATTAAACTGTAAATGCTTGTGAAGTTAACTCTCAGCTGTGGATATTAAGTTCATGCATTTAATAAAATGACAACAGACGCTTTAAAGACCATAATCATCAAGGATATTTGTTCACATAAACACAAAATACATACACAGTTCATATTTAAAGTGATAGTTCACCCCAAAATGAAATTTTTGTGATATTTTTCTTATTCTTCTGTTGAACATTTAAGGAAGGTTTTCTTAAGAATGGTGGGAAAAAAACAACCTTTGAATTTCACTGTATTTTTTTGTTCCAGCAATAGATGTCAATGACTCAATGGCCTGTTTTTCTTCTTCAGAATATCTTGTTTTGTGTTCAGCAGAAGAAAGCATTTCATAAAAGTTTAGAACCACTTGAGTGTAAGTAAATGAGGAGGAAATGTTCATTTTCTGGGCAAACTAATATTATAATATTGATGCTTTATATTTATAGTTTCCTTTTAAGACACTCAAGGACACCATACAACATATTTAGTGTATCCAATTCACTTATAGCCAATGTCTTTGGACTGTGGGGGAAACCGGAACACCTGGAGGAAACCCACACGGACAGGGGGAGAACATGCAAACTCCACACAGAAATACCAAGTGACCCAGATTGAGCCTCTGTGTCACCCCACTACATCTACATATTACAAATAATTAAACTCTTTTTCTAAACAAAGTTGAGCTTAAATTGAAAATAATTTAAAATATTGTTAACTTTAATCCACAACCCGGTTAATCAGTTTTCGGCACATGAATTTAGTCTGTCACTTTGATGACAAGTCTACAAGGGTGCATGGAGGTCAGGTGACACAGTTTACTGATAGATATTGGTGATTGTGTCACCAGCTCTCCTGCATTCATCATTAATGCGACAGGACTACAATTGAACTACATTCCCACTTGCGCCGAGAGCTGTTTGATCACATAATAACACATAACCATATAATAAAACATAAAACACAAGCAATTAATAAAACAACTTATTAAACAGCATATTAAATCAGCAAGAAATCAAAAACAATAATTTAAAGCAAAAAATAAATTTCAGAAGCTTTTTTTTAAAGGCATCTATGATGAAAACAACAAGGAAATGGTGGGTGGGGAGAAGCAGCTCATTTGGATTTGAAGCCACAGGCTACAAAACAGCTGTATTCAGACAACAAAATGGACATATTCTGGAGGTTATAATAAATTATTTAATGGCTATTTTGAGCTGAAACATTAATCCAGACACAATCCGGAGACCACAAAGGCTTATCTTAAAATAAAATTGAGTTCATCTGGCGAATGTGCAAATACACTATTCATTAAAAATCTTTATGTGGTTTTAACATTCACAGACACTCATCCCAATGGTGATTTGATTATAGGGGCAAAAGTGCTTTCTGAATTTCTCATCCAAAATTCCATGATATTCAGTTAATTCCAATTTCATGACTTGATTTCTGTGATTTTGTTCGCCTTTTCAACTCCATAGAAATCAACGAAGCCTACTTGCATGTCATACTTTCGAAGGAATATACACAAAGCCGTCCTATAACTCTGAGAGGATGAACTGATGAGGTTTGTGGTGCTTCCTGAATTTCATCTCGGCCCCTGGAGCTGCTCTGACAGACTGGAGAGATTTACAGCAGTCCTGCCCTTATTCTCCATATACTCGGTCCAGCAGAGATTAAAGTCATATTGATCCATGAGCGCAGGAAAGTCCATTCCAATAAGACTCCATCAAACAAGGACCCTCTTTATGAACCATGTGTTTCTGATATAGAGACGTGAATTATATAGTGGGTGTGAAATATATGAAATATTAGTGGGTGAAAGCTATCCCGACTCGTACCTGGACTCGTATGAATGTAATAGGATCGTAAAATAACTCACTCTTTGTGTTGGATAAGCCTCAGGGAAGGATTTGGAATACATTTGGATTTCCTCAACCTTTTTTATTGTGCTGAGAAAAAATGTTGTTCTCTCATTGGAGATACTTTGATATAGAAATGTTGGTGATATTATGGTTAATAATAATTGTTTTTATGTTTTTGTAAGCAGACCAATACGGATTAAGTAACACAAATAACACATATTTGAGTTTTCCTCACATAATTAATGTAGAATTTCCTTGCAGACTCTAAATACTGTAATATACTGTAAATTTTAACTGTAATTTCTCAAGTAAATATATATTTTTTGTCAATTTTAATAGATCAATATTAACATGTCTGCACCTCAGTCTCTGTCATTTTATTATATATGTACGCTTAATGCTGTTTTGGTCCTTTTCTTTATTTGTTCATGAATAAAATCTTAAATATAAATTGTTTTTATATATAAATGTTTATATATGGTATAATATGATGATTTATATCAATTATATTTATATATTTCTTTTATAAACATATTAAAACAATATAATAATAATAAAATATGTATTCAAAACATAAAATTAAAATAATAATAATAAAAATGTTATCCATCCATCCATCCATCCATATTAGGGGTGTCGAAATTAATTGTTTCTTCGGTGCACCTTGATGCAGACGTGGACAATTCGGTATCGGGTAAATTAAAATTTTTTTATTCAAGATTTCTTGTGCATTGAAGAAAAATACAAAATTGTGTATGGAAAGCATCATCAATGCACAGAGATATCGAATTGAACTGAATCGACGGCATGATAATCATTACTGAAACAAACCGTAAGACCAGTGTAGGTTCACACCTGTAATATACAGTTGAAGTCAGAAGTGTTAGCCCCCTTTGAATAATTTTCATTTATTTATTTTTTCGAGAAAAGCAGCAATTTTAATTGCTATCTTACATTTGTAACTTTTTATTATATAATTCTTGTAGCTATAGTACAAGAAATTCTTATAAATTACATTTAACTGTTCGTAGAGTATGTATGGAGTTTGGTAAAACCGTGTTTTCCTCCTTTGGCCCTAGATTATGTAATGAAATGCAGAGTGTTATCATGTTAGAAACAATTGCATTTCTAAATATTTTAGAAAATATTTTGAAATCTTACCTGGAAGAATAATTATAGAATAATAAAATGAATGTTTTATGTAATAATAATATAATGTTTTATGTAAAATTTAATGTGTGAAATGAAACTTTTGTGCTGACCCCCTGGTAGAAGAGATGGATATCTCAATGGGAATTCATGATATATTGTGCATCCTTTATCATTTCTAACTAAAATAAGGCTCATTTTAAAGCACTTTGACAGTCTGAATCATTTGACTTCAGCTCTATAAATAGCTCTAAAAAGTGATTCCAACTTTTAGAAACTTTGGCACTTTTTTCAGCAGTTATTGGCAGCGAGCACGGGCGCACGATCACAGATGCAGTCTGTCATGCTTGTTAGATCTCATCACAAACACACCCATCTGCTAGATCAGTTTCTCTCTCCTTCTCTCGCTCATTCACACAGCCATTGTGACACCTGAACTTCTGGATACACAATCAGCAGCAAACCTTTTGTCCCTCCCCAGAGATCCTTTTGGGAAAGTTTTGAGTTACACAGTCTCAGGCCATTGATCACTGAGTAGATTTAGTTTGAATTTCAGAAATCCACCAAATTCTCTTCTCCTCGAATGACGCTGGGTCAGGAGTGGACGTGTGCCAAACCTGCCGGCTATTTCCTCTTCTGGCACACAAACCATGCACATCCAGTGTCTTTCTTGATTTCAGAAAATTTTTTTTGTCTTGTCGCCCAGTTACAGTCAGCCATCATCAGGTTCCACACCATATGGAAAGCCTATGAAATGTACATTGTGATTCCAGTAGTGTTTTTCATACTTGTTACAATTGTACAGTTTGCAATTCAAGATAAAAATTACATTTGGCATTTGTTTTTGTTCAAATTAAACTTTAAATCATTATACAAAAATTGAAAAGGAATCCAGCATAATCTCCTTAAAATGGATATTTTTTGTAAAACTTGTAATAATTGTTTTGGAAGGAATTAGTCCAGCTATTTTAACCTGCTTTTAAATTTCTCAAATGTTAAAATGTAGTCTAGAAAAAATACAATAAATTTAAAATGAAGAAAAAAAAGTAATTTGAAAATTCTTTTTAAATTCATAGGAATTTTCATAGGGTCATATATATGTATGTATGTAAGTATGTGTTTGTGTGTGTGTTTGTGTGTGTGTATATATAATATATATATATATATATATGTATATATATATATATATGTATGTATATATATATATATGTATATATATATATATATATATATATGTATATTAGGGTTGTAACGGTATGAATTTTTCACGGTATGATAATCGTCTAAAACAATACCACGGTTTGACGGTTTCGCGGTATACGGTATGTTACAAATGTTACAAAATAATAGAACAGTGAAGCAAATTTGACTTTTTCCATATAATATATTTTAGTTACTATAAACAACACCACTTACAATGAACAAATAAAAATAAGAAAATAATAAATAATGTGTCAAAGTCCAAATAAAGTCCAAATAAACATGGTGCAAATCCTCAGTAAAAAATAGATATAAATATTTACTATACTATAAATAGTTACATAACGAAACTAGATTCAATATGGAACATCCTTAGGTTCTCTGTGCCAGCATGGATATGGATGTGGTTGTATGCAATGCAGACAAACAGCTGCATCTTCATTTGCGTCTTTTGAAAACAGCAAGAGCAGCAGTTCGTCTTTGCTGTGTCACTGTTTTGTCATGTTTCTGTGCTGCTGTGCATGCAAAAGTACTTAGTATGAGAATTATTTCATGCAAAACTTTTTTTTTTGCGTTTTATTTAGCCGCGCATAAATGTATGCCTTTCTCTCATTCCGTGTTGTTCAAAAAGCTTGGTCCACAGACAAAAGCGAAACCTATGCTTATTGGTTGTGATATAGCGAGTTTGAACCAATCTGGGCATGGAGGAGGGACAATGCATCAATGTATCATCTCTGATTTGTCCGGAGACACAGTGACGAGCGTTTCTTTGTCAAATCAGCGTTGTCAAATGTTGATGACGTAACCGCACTGATTCCGGAGCCGCGAATGTTATGTGATACAGCACTGGAAAGCTGAGATTCTCTTCTTTATGCCAATCTTTGAATTGTATGAATCGGATCAGCGGATCAAAAGTTATTAAACATTTAAGAGCAATACTTATTTTTAGCCGCGGGCGGCTGTCTCGGTCTTTAAGGGTTAAAACCGTTGATATGCAATTGTTCATGGTATGATAATCGTGCACGTTCAAATCGTGGTAAACCGTCATACCGGTATATTGTTACAACCCTAATGTATATATATATATATGTATATATAATATATATATATATGTATATATAATATATATATATATATATATATATATATATATATATATATATATATATATATATATATGTATATATAATATATATATATATATATATATATATATATATATATATATATATATATATATATATATATATATATATATATATATATATATATATATATATATATATATATATATTAGGGATGTGCGGAGCAGCCGGTATTTGTATTTGTATTTGTATTTGTTGAGGGGGGAAAAGTATTTGTATTTGTATTTGTATTTGTATTCGAGTAAAATTCAAAATGGCGCAAAAATATAAATTTTTTCTATTACACTTCTAATTTACATTATAGTGAAAGTATTGTTTAATTATACCCATTATATAAATTATAGACATGCAATATTGGCTGTTGTTTTTGAACATGTGACAAGAAATGTCATTGAAAAGAAAATAATATAGAAGCCATTATCTCATCCATGGTTAAACCAACAACTAATAAAATACCATTGTGAATATTATGAACCCCACCACCACCGTTCTTGTTGAAGGACACTGAATAGACAGAATAAAAACAAATAATACTTCAAAAAACTGTTCTTCTTCTGAAAGAACTTCTTTCCAATGCACAGAATTCCAAAAACTAAAATTAACTAAATAAATCTAAATAAAACCCTGCCTGGGGGATCTGGCAGAACAAAAGTATTCTATATAATACTAAAAGATACAGCCCTGCTATTGTCATCTGCCTGCCACAAAACAGACACAAAGTATGTTTGTTTTTTATGTTTGAAACTGACTTGCTGGGGCAGAATGTGGCTTTGTTGATGGTTTGGTGCTAGTGGAGGATTTAGTAGAACATAGCTTGGCTGATTGAGGGGATTGATGCTTGTGGGGGGTTCACAGACAGTATCAGGAGAGGATGCTTTTAGTGCATGTGATAATACATTACATAGAAGGTTGCGCAGTGGCACAGTGAGTACCACTGTCGCCTCACAGCAAGAAGGTTGCTGGTTCGAGCCATGACTGGGTTCTCCCCATGTTGGTGTGGGTTTCCTCCGGGTGCTCCGGTTTCCCCCACAGTCCAAACACATGCAATACAGGTGAATTGGGTAAGCTAAATTGTCCCTATTGTGTGTGTGTGAAAGAGAGTGTATGGATGTTTCCCAGTGCTGGGTAGCAGCTGGAAGGGCAGCCACTGCGTAAAACATATGCTGGATAAATTGGTGGTTCATTCCACTGTGGCAACCCCAGATTGATAAAGGGACTTAGCCGAAAAGAAATGAATGATTATGCATAGGAGATGTTGACAGATGTTTAATATCTCTGCCGATTTCACTTTTGCACACATTATAACGTTACAGTATCAGTTTGTTTTATCTGCAGCACCACTGACTGTACAATTCTTCCACAAAGAACATGTTTTTTTTGTTTTTTTTGACTGGTGGAGGACCAAGAAATGGCTCAGAAGCAGTCTCACTCTTTTTCTATTCGGGTGCCCAAATGTATTTGAGGAGTTTCAAGTTAATAAAAAGTGACGGGAAGCTATGCTAAGGTTAACTAGCCTATAGCATATATCTCGCTGTCTGCAAAAGACAGTAATGTAGACGTACCGTATAACTCCCATAAGTGCATACTATTCGACACAACAGCACAAGCATCATTTTAACCTTTATAAACGAACGTTAATGTTACTCTGTCAACAGTCTATTGTCTAAATTACCGCGCTAACAGAGCTAACGTTGCGTAAACAGAGCACCCGGTTGCAAACTTCCCGATTCCGATCAAACTCCGCTACAAGTTTATAAACTGCATCTGGAACCCAATTAAGGTACAAAAATCTATTTAACAAAAATAGTGATGCAGATAAGAATTTTTTTCGCTCAGCCGAGCCTTCTCTGTCTGTATCTGTGGAGAAGATTGTGCCAGACACCTCCGCCCCGCCCTCCGACTGAGCGTCTCACTCACTCGCTCGCTCTCTCTCTCGCTCTCTCTCTCTCTCTCTCTCTCTCTCTCTCGCTCGCTCTCTCTCTCTCTCTCTCTCTCTCTCTCTCTCTCACTCACTCACTCACTCACTCACGCGGGCATGCACTGTGGTCTCATGAGGAAACGCTGCTTTTTGATATAGTGTTTTTCTTGCTCCCGAATACAAATAATTTTTCAAGTATTTGTTCGAAATAAGTATTCGTAAAAACACGCTATTCGTGCCTTTCCGAATACCGTATTCGGGTTCGGCTCCACCCTTAATATATATATATATGTATATATGTATATATATATATATATATATATATGTATATATAATATATATATATATATATATATATATATATATATATATATATATATATATATATATATATATATATATATATATATATATATATTTATATATATATATATATATATATATATATATACATATATATATATATATATATAAATGAGCAATATCACATTTTATTGGCAATGTAAATATGACAGAGAGAATTTAACACAAAAGATAATTTGTAAATATTTTTTTATATTTATAATAAAAAAATTATATATATATATATATATATATATATATATATATATATATATATATATATATATATATATATATATATACATACATACATATGTATATTACATACCACAGATTTCATTTAAATAATTAAAATGGTTCATTTTGATTTCAAGCTGACTGGAAACCAGCATGGAGAGGTCACAGATCACTGTTTATACCTGTTAGCGCTAACGTCAGCTCTAACTGTTTAGTTGACGCCATGAAATCTAAAACCACCAAATGAGCAACAACACTTTCCAATAAAGTTTCCTGTTACTCCATGGATTATTTTAAGCCTGTATAACAAGTTCTGACGGGCATCTTTTTGGGCGAGCTGTGGTGGCCTGTAATCTCATCGCCACCATTAAGTCATTACAGACCAGATGAAAAAAAATGCTTTTCTGCTTTGAAAAGAGAACTAAGGCGACGGCTCTGTCAGCTTGAATTAAATGCACACGTTTGCACATCCAAATGAATAATATCAAGTCTGAAATGGTTGGTTTCTTTATTTTGCTGCTTTTGGTGACACTTGCCATGCCATTGCAGATACTTGAATGGGAAGTGTTTTTTTTTTTATATAGTTATTTTGATTTTAATAAATTGTTGCTTAATTTTATGATTATTAATGTTTAAATGAATACGTTAAAGTGGAGATTAAAAAAATTGACAAGACAAGAAAACAAAACTGTATGTGCAAAATAAATAAATAGGTAAATAAATAAATAAATAAATCACTAATAATAAATAAAATTATTATTTAATAAATTGATCAATGCATTAATTATAGCTCAACGTTTAATAATGCAGTATTAAAATGCAATGCTGTGCTTGGTAATATTACTAATACATTGTGAGTTAACAAGAACAAACAATTACCAACTTTATTTCCATAGCTAACATTAATAAAGATTAATTAATAGCGTAATAAATATATTGTTCATTGTCTGTTCATGTAAGTAAATAAATTAACTAACATTAACTACATGTCCAGTACTATAAATTGTTACCAAATTCATTAACAAATTTTTAAAAACTTTTTTTTCAATCTTATTAATTGTTTCATTCAATGAGTTTAATTATTTAAATTTAGACCCTTCTTTTTTTCCCTACAGTTTTTAGTTAAAATGGAGTATAAAATGGGAATGTATGTGAATTGTCCTTAAATATCAGAAGATGGATAATATCAAATCAGTTTCATATAGGGTGGGGCTGATAAACAATATTATATCAAATCACAATCAAACTTATGTCAATTACAATAATAAGCTTAGGACTTTTTTTTACTTTATATTGATCTAAGAGGTGAAAATGTTATGCCATTTGATGAACCCTGTAATTTTTGAGGCTTTAAACTATGATGGGGTACTCAACATAGTGCTAAGTACTAAGTCTGGAAGCATTAACAATTTATATTGATTTATATATCGTTATCGTTCAATATGGAAAATAATTAGATTGCATTATGAAATAGTCATGTGAATTGAATGAGAAGTGTTTTTTTATTTATGTAGTTATTTTTTTATAAACTTTTAATAAATTATTGTCAAATTTTATAATTACTAACATTTATATATTGCATATATATATATTACATCATATACATATATAATGTAACATTTATACACTGAAGCTGAGACTAGAATATTTGAAAAGACAAGGAAAAAAACTGAATGTGGAAAATAAATAGATAAATAATGTTAACACTTCGTAATACACAATGAACAAGTTTGTTTCCATTATCTAACATTAACAAACATGGATAAATACTATATTAAATGTGTTGTTCATTGTTTGTTCATGTTACTAAATACATCAGCCTAACTAACATTAACTACTTGTCCTGTATAATAAAGTGTTGCCAAATTTTTTTTTTTTATAAATTTTTATCAATTATCAATATAATAGAACCATAAAAAAGTAATTTTTGGGACACTTTTTAATAATTGTTGTGAAATGTTTAATGCTATTTAAAAGTACTCATGCTTTTTAATTGAATTTTTATTTTCTAATTAAAATCTAAATTGTCCTTAAATCATACAAGCATGGATAACATCATGTGTGAAATAGTTGGTTTCCTCCATTTTACAGCTTTCGATGACACCTGCCATGTCACAGCGCTGTGGATGTTATTTGAATGGGAAATGCTCTTTGTGTTTCTGTGGGTGACTCTTCCCTGGCATGACAGCTGTTCTTGGCAGGTTATGGCATGAGTGCGCCCGATGTCTGCATCACTGTCACCTCAGCACACTTCTCTTTCACACCTGTCTGTTCTACCTGACTATCTTTGTGTGTGTGTGTGTGTTTGTGTGTGTGTGTGTGTGTGTGTGAGGATTTCGCTTTTAGACGTTGCTTTCACTTTGTCAGATTTGCTTGCACTGATATGTCAGCTTCATTTGTGTTCACAGTTATGATTAAGTACGAACTCGAAGGCTGAGCAGATAAATGTGGAAACGCATTAGCAACTGTTAGAGTGCTCCTAGACAATGCTGGACAACAGTAAAAATAAAAAATTCTCTTTTCAACAAGGAAAAATGCCAACAATTAAGAATACATAAAAATAAGATGTCATCTGATATGGCTTTACCATCTAAAAATGTCATTAATGGAAGTCAATGGGGCTTAAACAGCGTCTAGCATAACAAAAGGGTAGTCAATTTGCCCATGTCTTGTGTAAAGCATTTTCCCAAAATATGTGTCAAAATAACGATTTGTCACCAAAAGTCACTCCATTTGCTGAAACAGAGAAAGTTTCGCCCAAATTAAGACTCAAAATGAAAACATTCCCAAAGCACACAAGACTTAGGCATGTGAAATTTTCTTTTTTACAGTCATATTGTAATAGTTGTTTTAAAGATGTTTGAGCTGGCGTTATATTTGTTAGAGATTGCAGCGAAAATGACATTAACTATGCTTTTATCCACCTATTTATATGTGGATTTTGAAAATGCACATAAAAAACGTGCAAAACAGAGTATGGGAGTATGGCAATTCAATTCATCTTTAGTTTATTAGCACTTTTACAATGTAGATTTTGTCCAAGCAGCTTAACGTAGAAGTTTTAGTAAATTGAAACTGTTTCAGTTCAGTTTTCAGAGTTCAAGTTTAGTTTAGTTAAGCTCAGTTTAGAAAGTGCAAACTCTAAAGAGCAAATCCATCGATGCCCAGCTCCACAAGTCCCAAAACCAAGCAAGCCAGTGACCAGGAACAAACCTTACCCATTGACGAAAGTGAAAAAAAAAAACCTAGAGAGAAAGCAGACTTAGTTGAGGACTAGATGTAAGGTCCAGCCAGTTGGTCCAATGACGGTATCCACTGGTGGATGAAGGTTCACTGCATGTTCGGTCTTTCCAGTGCACAATGTTGATTTATATTAAACTTAACTCATATCCGACTCCAATTTTAATATGAGGTGGTTTAGAATATTAATATATTTATCCTCGTTTTATCTGACTCCAATTATAAAACATTAAGAAGATTATATCAATATGTAATTTAGATAAATGTTTGAACCTTTTGTCTTCACTAGTAACTATTACATCCGTTCATTCGGGTGCTCATGTCGCTCAGAGAAATCGCCTCGGCCGAAGGCGTCCCTCACGGTCACACTCCGGTCAGTCTTGAATATTAAACAGAGGTAAATTGACTAATACTTTAGATGGCCGCTACCAGCGCGCTCGTTCTAAAATACTTTAGTTAGTCCCGCTTAGATGTACACCTTTGAGTTAAGACAATCATCATTTCTAATTAGAGGTTAGGGCATTAATATAAATGTACCCGACTACTGGACTCTATAGTAACTTTGGTTTTCACCAAGCCCATGGTTTCCCATATGAACTTAATTTAGAATAATATTACCTTCAAACAAAGGTCGGGTACCCAATCTAGGTTAGTCGTGCAACACCTTGTTGACCTAGACGGAAGTTATCGCCCTTTCCACCTAAGTACACATGAATCAATATCAAGAGTCAGCCGGATCGCTAAAACACAATTAGTGTGCCAATGCTCCATCTCAATTGGATTTTAGTCCGTCTACTGACCTGACGCAAGACGTGCGGAAACAAGGATACAGCGTAATCTACTTGAATTAATAATTACAGAGTGAGCAAAATATGGTCAAACATTACAATTTATTAGTCAGGTAAATGTATTATGCCAATTCAATCAGTCAATTCATAAATGATCAATACAGAACATCAAATTATCAAAGATAAATCCAAGATGAAAAAGATGCATACCTGACTTTGAAATATACATAACATGGGGCAGACCCCATGTTATGGGCTGATCTGGTTAGGCAGAATCGCCCTGAGCTTTTCTTAGGCCTTACCTTAAATAATCCAAGAATTCCCTCAAGGAAGGGGGTGTGAACAAAAGGCATTCACACTTAGTGGCACACCCCTCTCAGTGGTTCAAAAGATGCCTGAAGTTATATATTTATCGTTCTGATTATGTCTATTTCTGAGAGAATGAGACCATTGTACCAATCGCACTGAGACATTTCAAATGATATCAAACATGATAATTAAAGTCAGTTTGGTTAATCTAAAACATTCAAACATTGAAATGACCATATGCGTGAGTTGGGGGATGAAGCTGAGTCTCAGCATAGCCAGATGCAAATGCAGCAGGAACTGGTTTTTCCCGCATTCCTCCCTGGTGGGTTGTAAAGTCACCAGTCTCTGTTTTCAGCTCATGTTTTGAATTGTCAAAGATATCAGAATATTTGCAATATTTCAATTCTTACATAGAGCTGCACAATTAATCGTAAAAAGAGCGCGATCTCAATTCGACCCCCTAGACGATCTTAATCCAGCATTTCTACGATTCTGCCAATCATATTTTTAAGTTTAGGTGAGAAGCAAAGGCGGCTGCAAGAGTTTTTTCATTCTTTCACATACATTGCTCTGCGACATGGACACCTCCAAATGATGTTGAAAGAGTCACATACTGTATTTATAGGGTATAATTCACCTTTTTAAAAATTATTATTATTTTTTTTTTAATTCACCTAAAAATGTTTTCTTCATATAATGCTGTATTCGCGGCAGGAAATCACACATGACGAGAGCATGTCAAGAGAATATTAACGTTACTATTATTAATTACTATTACTAATACTACTATGTTTGTTTTCAAATAAATAAGCACACATTTGTTATTTGTATAACAAAATTGATTAGTTTATTAGACAGTGAAACATTTCTGTTATATTTCAGAACATATAATTTTAATGTATAGTGTTGTATTGCTCAGAAAAATGCTGGAATATATTTTTTTAATGTTAAACATATACAGTATATATTATATAGTTAAGTAATATCGCAAAATAGTGCTGTTTTCCTAAAATCAGCATGTGAACATTATCGCAAAGAAGTAACTACTGAGTGAGTTATACAGTTAAAGTCAGAATTATTAGCCCCCTTTGAATTTTTTTTCTTTTTTAGATATTTCCCAAATGATGTTTAATAGAGCAAGGAAATTTCACAGTAAGTCTGATAATATTTTTTCTTCTAGAGAAAGTGTTATTTGTTTTATTTAGGCTAGAATAAAAGCAGCTATTTATTTTTTAAAAACTATTTTAAGGACTATTTTTAGCACCTTTAAGCTATTTTTTTTTCCGTCTACAGAACAACCCATCGTTAAACAATAACTTGCCTAATTACCCTAACCTGCCTAGTTAACCTAATTAACCTAGTTAAGCCTTTAAATGTCACTTTAAGCTGTATAGAAGTGTCTTGATAAATATGTAGTAAAATATTGTTTGCCTTCATCATGGCAAAGATAAAACAAGTGAGTTTTTAAAACCATTATGTTTAGAAATGTGTTGAAAAAATCTGCTCTCTGTTAAACAGAAATTAGAGGAAAAAATTAACTAATTTTCTTTTTCGTTGCTGAATGGTTATTTTTGTTGTTGTTGAGCGAATCGTTTGAGAAAGTGATTCATAGATCTATTCATCGACACACTTGCTTTATTTCTAATCTGTTTTGAATGCATTTACACTGATGTGTTTTCATTTTCGAACAGCATTTTAGAATAACAACTCTCCTCGTTTATACAGATATTTTACTGCATTGAATAAAAACCACAGTATTCTCGTTCACAGTAAAAATCTGTCTGATTGGCTGAAATGTGACCATTCATGCACACTGCATGCACATATTTTGCCGATTATTATTCTAGCCATCCACCAGTTGCATAATTGCCATATTAGAGGGGCTTGATGAATCAATAAATGATACACACAATAAAGAGCGATCAGATAGCCACACTACCAAACTCTGCTTTTCAGTCCATCTATATTAAAACAGAACGCAGGCATTTCTAAACTAAATTGTCTTCAGCATTTAAAAAAAAAAATCTGTATCCAAAGGCCAAAAATGCTTGTATTGTGTATGCCAGACGTAAAACATAAAGTGAAAACACACTAGTGTAAATGATGTCTCACTGTCACCTCAGCACACGTCTCTTTCACACCTGTCTGTTCTTATGTGTGTGTGTGAGAGTTTGAGGATCATGCTTTCAGACGCTGCTTTCACTTTGTCAGATCTGCTTACACTATGTCAGGTTCATTTGTGTACACAGACACTTCATTATGATTAGGACGAACCTGAAGGCTGAGTGAATAAACGTGGAAACAATTGTTAGGACTGGTAGTGCTTCCAAATACTAGTGCTGGACACTGACCACAAAGATTTCAACTATACATATCTATAAACATGTACACTCTTTGAAAATTAAGTTTATTTATTTATTTGGTCACACTTTAGTTTGATGGTCTGTTTATTGAATTTAAGTTACGTTGCAACTAATTCTCATTAAATTATAAGTAGACTGTTAGGTTCGGATTGGGGTTAGGGTTAGTGTAAGTTGACATGTACTTGCAAAGTTTCTTCTAGTCATTTAAATGTCTGTTGAAGGAGCAGTATCAGGACATATAAAGCAGACAGTTTAATAATACTCAGATATGCCATCAAAATAAAGTGTTTATTCATTTATTTGGTTAATTTAAATTCATGCGTTTTTTTTTGTTTTTACAAAAAAGATTTTATTTTTTAAAATAAACTGTTGCATTGATTAAGCTAAGAAATGTTGCACAAATGATTACACTTACAGAACAAAAAACTAAATCAAATACTGTTGCATGGTCTCCTTGTTTTTTCTGTTAATTGTCAGTATGTACATTGGTGTGAAAATGTTTTTGCCTCTTAATGATTTCAAATTTGTCTCCTTGTTTTTTCCTGTTAATTCTAAATTTGAACATTGCTGTGAAAAGTTTTTGCTTCCTTAATGATTTCTAATTTGCTTCCCTGGTTTTTCCTATTAATTCTAAATATTTACAGTGCTGTGAAAAAGTTTCTGCCCCCTTTCTTTTTGCATGTTTGTCACACTTGAATATTTCAGATCATCAAATCAAATTTAATATTCGTTAAAGATAAACACATCTTGCATTTTTGAATGAAGTTTTTTATTATTATAAGGGGAAGGTGGGGGTTTGTGTGGTGGCACTTTTTCACATATTTGAAGATTTTTTTTTCCCCCTTAATAATAAAAAGCTTCATTTCAAAACTGCATGGTGTGGTTTTCCGATGATGTAATAAACCATTTTGTTCCATTGTATATTTGAAAAGATTCACTTTTACTTTTAGACTCTCTTTGTTTACATACATAGATGTTGTCAAAATGATCCCTGTTCAAACAAATCCACTAAAATGATAGTAGCTGTTGAAGTGACTTTGTATAGAGACACACCTGCAGACACATATCTGCACACACACCCTTTACAAATAGGGTTTACCAGTCCACCATTGTAATTTTGGTTGCCAAGTATTCACTCATGCTTATAAACTGAATACGTAATAAGCATGCGCATCATCATTTTAGCAAAACCCTGTTTTAGATAAAGAAGATAATGTTTTTTTTCCAAAATAAAAACCTTATTTGAAATGTTATTAAGTTCTTCAATGCACCATTGTCATGCAAATGAGGGGTTAAATTGCATAAAAATTATCAATTTTGTTCTTCAAGACACTCCTTCTTCATGTTTAGATCCCAAAAAAACGATTATTCTTCTGAATAGTGTTATCTTTGCTGAAGTTTCTAAGCTTTTTTAAAACAAAGACATCTTTCCATCAGTGAAACAGAAATTCGAACCTCTTGGAATCTTGACATTGAAAGTAAAAGCACAGATGTCCGCTGTCTATTTTGTGTGATTGCCTGTAGCTCCATTTTCAGTTTCCTTCAGACTGTCTAACTCTACACCTACGTGCTCCCAAATTTGTGTGGCGTACAGAATGATTTTCTCCCACATGCCCTCCAAATAGTGCTGAGATGTCAGCGGAAGCCTTGCCAGCACTCAGTTGGCACGCCAAAGTAGATGTAGAGCAATTTATAAGATGTTCGATAGGAACGGACATATGCTTTTTTATTGTACAAATGCAGCGTGATGATGGTAGTACCATTGTGAGAGTTGAAAGGTACCTTTTAGACCCCTTTTTACAAGATCTAAAATAAGTCTCTGATATGTCTAGAGTACGTAAGTGAATTTTTCAGCTCAATATACCACACAAATAATGTTTTAGAACTCTTTGAAACGGCCCCTCGTAGGCTTTAATCTGAATTGTGTAATTTCGCAACAGTTGTTTTAAATTCAAATGAGTTTATGCTCCCAGCCCTCTTTTCAAAAGAGAGCAGATCTACAAATGCCAATGTGTCAGCATAGTGGCAGATTCATCTCATCTTTAATAGGTGGGATATCTCCCTTCTGATGACACGTATAAAGGGAGAATGTCAATCAAAGTGTTTCTGCAGACTGGTTTTATTAAGTACGATTATAAAAAAAATATATATATATTTTTACCTTTAGAAGCTGGTTAGATTTACAGACTGTTGCCACATAACTGTGTTTAACTTCCATATAAAACTCATCTTTACATAATAGGTCACTTTTAATTTTGGTTTACCGTTTAAAGGTATGGTTTACCTAAAAATCTAAATTCTGCCATCATTTACTCACCCTCCACTTGTTCAAAACCTTTATGAGTTATGAATTTCTTTCTTCTTCTGTAAGATATACTGACAATTGCTAAGAAAAACAGCCATTGACTTCCAAAGTATATATTTTGTTCCTACTATGTCAATGGCTGCTTGTTTCCAACATTCTTCTGAATATCTTATTTTGTCAAAATAAGATAGTTCAGACATTTAGAATCTCTTGACAGTGTAAATGGTGAGGAGTTTTAATTTTTTTTATGTAATCTATCGATTTAAGAAATTGTCAGTTTTTATAGGGTTTCTAAAACTTTTATTATGTTAATTTGTTATAAATTGTTGTTAATTAGTATGTTTCAGTATTTCAGTTATGTGGAAATGCATTTTGATAAGTACTTTTTTCATTAAATGCGTATTAAAATTGAGTCTAGAAATTGAGACTAACTAACTAACTAACTAACTAACTAACTAACTAACTAACTAACTAACTAACTAACTAACTAACTAATAAAATAATTTCCCAGTGCTGGGTTGCAGCTGGATGGGCACCCGCTGTGTAAAACATATGCTGGATAAGTTGACGGTTCATTCTGCTGTGACGACCCCTGATTAATAAAGAGATTAAGCCGAAAAGAAAATGAATGAATAAAAAAATAAAAATAAAATAATGATAGAACGAATCAACGCATTTTTTTTTACTAAATTGTATTTTCAGTAATTGTATATTAAAATTGAGTCTAGAAAAAAAATCACTAAATAAATAAATAAATAAACAAACAAATAATGAATAAATGCATTTTTATTAATACATTATATTTTCAGTAAATATACATTAAAATTGAGTTAACGAACTAAATAAATAAATAAACCAAATAAACAAATAAATAAAATAGTAAAATAATTTCCCAGTGTTGGGTTGCAGCTAAAAAGGCACCCGCTGTGTAAAACATATGCTGTAAAGTTGACGGTTCATGCCGCTGTGGCAACCAATGATTAATAAAGGGACTAAGCCGAAAATTAAATTAAATTAAATTAAATTAAATTAAATTAAATTAAATAGAATGAATGAATGTATTTTTTATTACTAATTGTATTTTCAGTAATTGTATATTAAAATTGAGTCTAGAAAAAATCACATAAATAAACAAATAAATAATTAATGAATGAATGCATTTTTATAATACATTATATTTTCAGTAAATGTATATTAAAATTGAGTCTAGAAACTAACTAACTAACTAACTAACTAACTAACTAACTAACTAACTAACTAACTAACTAACTAACTAACTAACTAACTAACTAACTAACTAACTAACTAACTAACTAACTAACTAATATGCATTTTCAGTACTAAAATTGTATTTTCAGCAAATGTATATTAAAATGAGTCTAGAAAAAGTCTGTAAATAAAAAAAAAAAAAATGGATTTTGATTAATAAATTGTCCACTAAAATAATATTAAAATAAAGTGTAGGAAAAAGACTAACTAACAAACTAACTAACTAACTAACTAACTAACTAACTAACTAACTAACTAACTAACTAACTAACTAACTAACTAACTGTAAAACATAATACAATTATTATAAATAAATTATTAATAAATTGTATTTTCACTAAATGTGCATCAAAATAGAGTCTAGAAAAAAAAGAAAAATCAGTAACTAAACAAATATGTAAACAAACAAGCAAGTTAATTCTGATTAATAAATGTAATTTTTACAAAATATATATTAAAATGGAGTTTTGGAAAAAAGCAAAATTAGTTAATAAATAAATAACTAAATGCTTTCTGATTATTTGATTGTATTTTAATTTAAATGCATGTAAAAGAAAAATCTGTTAATAATTAACAAAACAAAAAATAAATAAAAACAAACAGAATTAAAAAAGAAAAAAACAGGATTCAGTGGGCCCTATCATGACTAGCACAATAGAAATCAACTTTGAATGAACTGAGCTGAATGACAGATGAGCAGTTCAGACTCAGGTTCAGGTGTTTGCTGGAGAACAGATAGTGAAGCGTTATTGATCGACTGCTGACCACAGCTTATCACTTCCTCCAGTCATCGTCTTCTTTTTCTTTTTCTCCCACTCGTGTCCCTCAGGTCTCTGGACTCTGTTCCCAGATCAGGATCAGATCAGTTCAGATGAAGTGTTTCTTCCTCTCGGCACTTCCTCATCTGCTCTCCATCTCTGTCTGTCTGTCTTCGGTGTTTTCTTTCTCTCACTTTGCCCTTCATATTCTCTGAGGCTGTGCTGAAATCAGCATGCAGCCCTCGGTTGACATCCATAATGCATATGTATGCGCTGGAGTAAAGCTCACTGGAGTTTGTGTTGGTCTTGTGGGACGCTGTTTGTCTCGTCTTGAATCCTGAACGCCTTCACTCTTCACTATGTGAGAACTCTGTGGCAGACGCTGCTGGAAGTGTGTCCGACTCATTAATTGTTATTAGAGACAGACAGAGATTGAAAAAAAAAACTAAGGTTGTTTGCAGTATCAGCAATAGCAATGTATAATAATAATATATTATTATTTTATATAAAAAGTAATAATATTAAAATAATATTATTGTTATTATTAATATATTATTAAATGTTGATATTAACAAATAAGTGGATAAAGTACTAATGATGCTAATTTAGTTATAGTGATATAGTTAATAATAATAATAATAATAATAATAATAATAATAATAACAACAATAATAATAATAATAATAATAATAATAGTAATAATAATAATAATGATGATGATTATTATTATTTTATATAACAGTGTGTAATATAAGCATCTTTGTGTTAAACTCAATAACAATAATAGTAATAATAAAAATAATAAAAATAATAATAACATAGTTAATAAAATAATAGTTTTTTGTAGTTAAGAAATTTGTAATGTAAACATATTTGCATTTATTTTTAAACTATATATATATATATATATATATATATATATATATATATATATATATATATATATATATATATAAAATAAAGTTTAAAGTTTAAATAATAATTTTTATGAAAAAAATGTGATATAAACATCTTTGTATGGATCCCAGAACTAATAATAATAGAAAAATACTATATAATAACAATAAACCCACAGTAACGCAGGGAGAACATCCAAACTCAGAAAACACAGAAAAAACACAGAAAAGCTAACTGACCCAGCCGAGGCTCGAACCAGCGACCTGCTTGCTGTGAGGCGACAGCACTACCTACTGCGCCACTGCGTCACCTATTATTGTATTATTGTTATTGTTATAATTATTACTATATTGCTATGTTTATTTGTATTATGAAGTTTAAAGATAAATACAAATATGTTAACATTACAAATTTTATAAATACAAAAAATATTATAAATAACAACAACAATAATTATATAACAACATAATGATAATAATAATATTAAATTTATATTCATTCATTCATTCATTTTCTTGTCGACTTATTAATCCGGGGTCGCCACAGCGGAATGAACCGCCAACTTATCCAGCTAGTTTTTACGCAGCGGATGCCCTTCCAGCCGCAACCCATCTCTGTGAAACATCCACACACACATACACACTGATACACTATGGCCAATTTAGCCTACCAATTCACCTGTACCGCATGTCTTTGGTCTGTGGGGGAAACCGGAGCACCCGGAGGAAACCCACGTGAAGGCAGGGAGAACATGCAAACTCCACACAGAAACGCCAACTGAGCCAAGGTACGACCCAGCGACCTTCTTGCTGTGAGGTGACAGCACTACCTACTGCACCACTGCCTCGCCCTTATATTTATATTATTAAATTATATTATAGTTTTGAGATCAACACAAATGTTTGTTACACATTCTTATTAAAAACAGTAATAATTATTATCATTGTGATTTTATATATATATATATATGTATGTGTGTGTGTGTGTGTGTGTGTGTGTGTATATATATATATATATATATATATATATATATATATATATATATATATATATATATATATGTATATATATATATATATATATATGTATATGTATTATTATAATTTATTTTAAGATATTTTTATTTTTTATTAGTACAGCAGTTAATAAATTTATATTAATATTCAAACAATTAATCATTGTTTTTGAAGGGGTGGTCCAAAGTGTAATATTAAGGCTTGGTTGTGTTTATAAGATGCCAAGCAATGTGTGCTCATGCTTCATTTATAGAAACAGTATTTTTTAATATATCTTACTTTGATTATATTCAGCTACTCTGTTAACATGAAAATTACATATTTCCTAGTTCCTCAGAAAGGCCTAACCTCAAGAAGCTCTGATTGGTCAGATAACATTATGTGCTGTGATTCGCAGATTGGCTCCACCACAGCTTTTGCTTGTTGGTGCTGCTCCTTTGAGGAGTTTTCAGCCGAATCCAGCACTCAACTGGCAGAGATTATGAAAGCCCTCCTTTGTCAAATGCTAGCGCTATATCTTTTTTTTTTTATAATTCTCTGAAACATAATTAAAATTAAACTGTGAGCACTTCTCTCTTTGTGTCGCGTCTTTTGGAAGCCAAGATACAGAAACAGAAGAAGCTCTGTGGAAATAGCAGCATTAGGACAGTTTTTTAGTTTTCTCTACTGTAACATTACATCGCCTCTGGCCACGCCCCTTTGCTGTGTGGGGTGTATGCGCATCGTGAATGCGCGTAACCTGAAGGGTTTATGATCTCACTGACCCAGATGTATTTTTTGTGTAGTCTGCAAACTTAATTTGCTGTAGGCTTTGCTAAGCTAACTGTAAAAGCCAATGTCTCTTTTTGAATTGAACTTTGAGCGAATTACATTCAGACATGTTGTTTATGTTCACACATTAACTAAAGTTTAAAATATGGTACCGTATAGAACCACCTCTTTAACTGTTTATATTTCTGTTTATTGTACAAACATCGTTCACAGTCTGGGCCTCGTCTCATGATTTTGGGGATCCTCCAAGATTTCCACAGCATTTTGTCTCAGTTTTTTTTTCCATTCCTTGCTGTCTCCTCCTATCTGTCTGATTTTTCCATGGAAATCCTCATCCTCTCAGCTTCGAGATACAGATCAGCATTGAGGGCTGTCTGACAGAAGGAATTCAGTCCTTTATTCTTGATTTCTCTTGACGGCAGTGCTAACGCTGTTAGCTCAAAGCTAGTTGGACAGAGCCTTTAGCTCCATTTAACATGTGAAAGAGAATAAATCTCGCCTGGAGCACTTCTAGATCAATGGATGGAAAGCTTTTGGTGTCTTAAGTGATAAAACTGCTGTTTTTTTTTTGTGTGTTTTATCTTGTTTTATCACCGTCTGTCTCTTACACACAGAGCAAAAAATATATATATTTGGGGGTTAGAATTTTTTTAGAATTCTTGTAGATTGTATTTAAACAGCAAACGATTTACACAGCGGAAAATTTCAGGGCAAATCTGCACGCATGTTGTTTTGGATTTTTACTTGGAAGTAAACAGGCATACAGAGGACAAAAAGACAGCTGAGCTTAAAAACGGTTCCCATCGGTGTGTCTGGAGGATTGCCATTGTGCCTGGAGATGAAGTGTCTTCAGTTGCAGTGTTGCATGTCTTCTTTTGAGGGCGTTGTTTTTTGGCCAGAGTATGTGATATTGTCACATTTTCATTAGACGTGAATTGCTCTGCAGGATCTAAGTGCTTGAATTTGATTTTGACTTATTTGATTTTATTTATTTATATATTTTTTAAATATTTATTTTTAGCATTTGCTTTTATTTGACAGGACAGTGGGTTAAGTGGAAGTTAGGTGGGAGAGAGAGAGGATGTAGGACCAGGAAAGGTCGACAAGCCGGGGTTCAAACTCGGGATGCCAGGAGCATGCGCAGCTTATATTATCGTGCTGACTATTTTATAATTTTTTATTTTATTATAATAAGTGATATAATGAATGTATTAATTATTACTATTAATATTGAAAGTTTATTATTTATGTTCCATATAATCATTATTATTATTACTATTTTAAGTTTTATATCGAATCTTAGTTAGTTTGAATGTGAAATTATAGTATGTAATGTTATTTTATTTAGAACGAATGATATAATGAATGTATTAATTATCACAATTGTTATTGACAGTTTATCAATTATGTTGCATTTTGTCATTATCATCCTCATCATCATCATCATCATCATCATCATTATTATTACTTTGTTTTTGTATTGAATCTTAATTAGTTTGAATGTGAAGTTTTAACGTGTAATGTTGTTATTTTATTTATAATAAATGATATAATGAATGCATTAGTTATTTCTATTATTATTGACAGTTTATCAGTTATGTTCTATAGTATTATTATTATCATTACTTTGTTTTATATTGAATCTTAGTTTGAATGTGAAGTTTTAATGTGTAATGTTATTTTATTTATTATGAATAATATAATGAATGCATTTATTATTTCTATTATTATTGACCGTTTATCGGTTATGTTCTATATTATTATTATTATTATTATTATTATTACTTAGTTTTATATTGAATCCTAATTAGTTTGAATGTGAAGTTTTACTATGTAATGTTTATTTTATTTATAGTGAATAATATAATGAATGCATTATAACAATTATTATTGACAGTTTATAATGAAGTTTTAATTTAATTTAAAAATATTTTCACATTGACTGATTTAAATTTTTTAAAAATCACTTGACATCATTTGGTTGGACCTTCAACAGCGAGAGCATTTATATTTGAATCAAATTTAAATATATGTAAATCTTCTTTTGTTTTTGTTTTATGTTTAATGTTCAATTGAGATTTTTTTATGTGCTGTTATTTAATATTTAATTTAAATTGAATTGAATTTAATTTGGGCGACACAGTGGCGCAGTAGGTAGTGCTGTCACCTCACAGCTAGAAGGTCACTGGTTCGAGCCTCGGCTATGCCAGTTGGCGTTTCTGTGTGGAGTTTGCATGTTCTCCCCATGTTCGCATTGGTTTTCTCCGGGTGCTCCGGTGTCAACCACAGTTTAAAGACATGTAGTACAGGTGAATTGGCTAAATTGTCCGTTGTGTATGAGTGTGATTGAGTGTGTATGGATGTTTCCCAGTAATGGGTTGCAGCTGGAAGGGCATCCGCTGCATAAAACATGCTGTTTAAGTTGATGGTTTATTCCGCTGTGGCGACCCCAGACTAATAAAGGGACTAAGTCGAAAGAAAATGAATGAATAAATTGATAAATTGAATTTTCTTAATTGATTGTATATAATAATAATAATAATAATAATAATAATAATAATAATAATAATAATAATAATAATAATAATTATTATTATTATTATTATTATTATTATTATTATCAGCAGTCATTTTAGGTTATTTTATATAGAATTTTTGTTAGTTTGAATGTGAAATATTATCTATTTATTTAATAGAATAAATTGTTTAATTTTTTATTTTGCTTTATCTTATTTTTATGCTTAATTTGATTTGTTTTATTTGTGATTTTACGTATGATTTTACGATTAATATAAACACCACTGCAAGTTAAGGTTCCAAGTAGAACTGCTTTGTCCCGCATTCTCAGATTGTCTCAGCGTAACAGTCTTCTACAATGTTCAAAACAGTGCAGCGCTTTGAAGAATTTGTTTTGCTGTTTACTGATATATTGCACTATATTGCATGGAGTGAAGACTGTGATATCTTTGTTGTTTTTACTGGCATTGTGAACCGCTTTTGTTTCTGCGTGGATCCATTATAGCTGGCCAGACTGGCTAATTGGGAAATGGTTTAAGCAGGGATTAAACCGGCATGAGATGTAGGTGGATGAGGGAGGCGAAGGGAAAAGGCTTTGGAAAGAGATGAGTGGCTAATATTGGTATTAGTGGACGTAGGTGCAATGAAATGCCGTCATGTGACACTGAGTAGGAACAGAACAAAGCGGCGTTGACAGTGGTTTCAGTGACTCCGTGCAAGCTTTTTTATTCATCGCAGCGCACAAGGATAACGCTTTCAGCATCTCTCATTCTGATCTCGCTCTTGCACTCGCTCGGTGTGGATTTATGTGCACTGCTGCATGAAATGAGGCTAAGATTGTTTAGTTCCACTTGTTCCTCAAGCCAAATAAGTTTCGTATTAGTCTTGTGTACACAGCAAATTCATCTGAGTTAAATTCTCGGTGTTGAAGCATTTCAGAGTAAAGTGTTGACGTTAAAGAGTTAGATTTTGATAAATGAATATAATAAGAGTTAGAATTGATTTTATTCAGTGCGAAATCAAGGAGTTAACTTTTCTACACTTGGTGGTGTTATTTCCAACATCCGGGAATTCATGCAGCCCCAGTCACTGAAGAATTTTCCAGACGCCATTTTCCATCTGAGGTTTAGAACAGCAACTGGTGAGTCAAACTACCTAAATGTTGGTATTTTACTGACTTTCTCTAAGGAAATACAGTTGTAAACATATTGTTAAGTTAATAACTTTAGAATGGAGTGACAATTTTAATCTTCTGCGGTTCATTCATGGTCGTTTGTGTATCTAGCTTAACTGCATATTCACTTCTTTTCAAGAATGTTTTTATATATGCTCACGCGTACATAGTGCATAAAAACATCAAATGTACATGTTCAACACATTTCTGTCACGCTTAATGCCATTTTGTGCGTTGTTACCCATCTGTAAAATAAAATCGACACTTCTCCTTTAATTCGAAGCAAACTAGCGAGGGAATCCCCGGAGCAGCCTAGCCTACTCTGCCCGGATGCTAACGGCAACACAGGACGGTTTCCATACGCTCTGGAGAGTTTCTAAAACATATCTGGTGAGTAAATTAACATATGCTTACTTGTAAAAGGCTTCCTGACTAAAACATATGATTTTTTTGTTATTCGTATACGTTAATTTAGTTTTTTTAAACACCGCGGTCCTTTTAAACTGGTTCATTCGTGGCCGTCCATATACCGTTAGTCCAAAGACTCGCGTGATAACGTACGCTTGAATAATATTAAGTGTTGACAACCATTAAAGTCGGAATGTTAACATTAATGTCTTTAAATGACCGCGTTTGCACTTTCTCAGACATTTAAGGTTACAGAAGTCTCCCGGAAGTTGCGGGACTAACTTTAACGTTATCCCGCAAATGCACAGAGACTCCCAGATGCCCAAGTAGATGCCCGCAAATGAATGATAATCTCCCGGAAATCGCGCGTCTCCCGCCCGGTCATTAAACACTTTGCACACCCCTCTCCACCGCATCTCTCCCAGCTCTTCAGGTACGTCGCGCGCAAGTCACCCCCACCGCTCTTCAGGTACGTCGCGCGCAACTCATCTCATTGCTCTTCAGGTTCTCATCTCTCCCGCTACCTCCCGCAAATCAACTCTTTATCCCCCGAAAATGACTTTTCCCAACTCGGGATGTTTAACGTTAGTAAGTTAGGCTATTTATGTAGTCAGGAACATCTTAGTCAAGCTTTTTCTCCCGCATGATATTGTGCTTAAAACTATAGGCTAAACTTAGCATGTACTGTACACAACATTTCCTTTTTATTAAAGACAATTTAGTGCGTTGTAAACAGCCACCTGTCTGTAAAATTAATCAACTGATTCATATTTGAGCAGCCTAATGATGATACAGGTTTGATTTGTAGATTTATTATCAATAATCAACATCTGAATCAAAAGATATCTCTCCTTTTATCTGAAGGTTATGCATATGTGTTAGATACTAATTTTTTGTTGTTTTTTAACAGCCACAGTTCTCTATACAATAACACAAGACCCTGTGACGGTGGCTGATTAGAGACAGATGGTGTATTTCCAGAGTTGGTGAAATGACCAAGCACACCTTCTAGGTCATATGTGGTGATAATAATGAAGGTATGTTTGATAAAGTTCTGTATTTGTTTCACAATAAGCTGAGAGGGTATTAGAGCATTAGAGAATAACAAATGACATGAAGGTGATAAGTTTTGTATTGTGGGTGAACTGTTACTTAAATAATGTTTTGCTCTTTGCTTTGCACTTTTCCTCTTCTGCTTATCCTAATATTTTAGATTATATTTGGACCTGAAACATCTGCTAGACTCCAGTAAAGGTGGCGTCAATACTGGACCTGAAAGGGCCTAACAAGTTGAATCTGGTAAAGAAACATGAACGCGCGCACACACGCACGCACGCACACGCTTACAGAAAAGTGTTGTTTATGAAGTTTATGAATATTTTTTACACTGTGGCCAATATTTTGGGGAAGTCAGCATCACTAAATGATATAAAAGATTTTAAGATCCTCTAAATTTTGCTCCAAGTGTTGTGTTAAATTCAGGATTCTGGACAGACAGCTGCCTGTTTTTCCAGTTCTAGTCATAGTGGTTAACCTAATTGTTTTTGGAGATCCAACAGTGATGTATGTGTTTTTTCTACTTTTCCATATCCTGTCACCTCAAACAGCTGGGAGAGTCAAGTTGTGGATCATCATGAAGATTTTCAAAAGGTGAGTTTAGATTTCGTGAATGTTTAATTTACTTTTAAATGTTCTTTTAAATATATCATAGAATTTGATTGCTATTTGTTTTCAAACATTTTTCTTAGTCATGCTGGAGTCTTGAAGAGTTCTTAGATGAGCATCACCCTATATCCGTGCATCAGGAACCACCAGACGAGCGATCAGCAGCTACTACATCGTCATGGATAAAAAGGTCATCCTGTGGCCGGGAAGCACTTCATTCACAGGACATGCTTGATGAGATTTCCTAGCTCCAGTTTGTTTTCACACAAGTTTACAGCATTTATACCTTCATTTAAACTGCTGTGTTTGATATGGAGGACCAAGGAAACACCAGAAGTGAAAGATTTGCACACCAAGTTGTTTAAAATGTAATTTTACAAGAAAACTATGAGTTCAGAAGAAAACTATGAGTGACGCTATATTGAACTTTCAAATTGCTCTGATGAAACATCAAGTTTGGACCAAAGGACTGAAACAGCCTTTTTGAGCACTGGTCATACATATTTTGTTGATACTGTCTGTACTAATAAAACATTTAAAGCATATTTGACATTGTTGCATTTTAAAAATTGAATGAATTGTTGAAGTGGTGAATGTTTTCAAATAAAATGTTTTTTCTTTTGTAATTTACAGTCTATTTTACCTTTTTACCATATTTACACTCAAGAGAGTTGAATAAAATAACAATATATTGTAGTAAAAAAATTACTACCAGGCGGTGTTAAATATAGTTACATTTTTAACTCTGCCCAGAGTTAAAATTAACCCTTACTTCGGTGTCAATGTGCCAACCCTTTTGAAAGTGTTGATTTAACTCTGTTTTGAGTGGACCCCATGAGACACTTTCAAAGTGTTGAAATTAACACCCATAGAGTTGTTTTGGGTCCCCATATTTTGCTGTGTAGGCAGAAGTTCGATCCACACCGCAGCTTATTCTGGCCAAGAACCATATTTAGACAGAAAGAGAGCATCTGAAAGACTTGGGAAGAAAAAATAGCAGTTATTTTGTTTGTATTTTTGTCAGATTGGGGGCTTGTGTGCTTTTTGTTGCCTTTTTTGTTTGTGTTCAGGGTTTGTTTTTATGTTTTGTTTTGGGTTTTGCTGCAGCTTTGCTTTGTTTCAGTTATTTATTTTTTGGTCATTAAAAAAACGCCAACCGAAGTTATTTTGTTTTGACTTGCTAATTTCATGAGGGGTGTTTGTTTGGTATGTCTTGGTTTGCTATCAATTTATTTATTTACTTATTTATTGCTTTGTTATTTGTTTTCATTTTATTTCAGTTTTTTATTTTATTAGATTTTATTTATTTTAATTTTGTTTATTGTTATTTTTTGTGATTATAGGTTTTGTTTGTTTGGTTTACTGGTTTGTTTTTATTTTGTGTTTTGGTACCCAACAACACATCAACCAAAGCTATTTTGTTTTTGAGAGTTGTTTGTTTTGTCTGTTGTATGTCTTTGTTTGCTATTTATTTATTTATTTATTTATTTATTTATTTATTTATTTATTTATTTATTTATTTATATATGTTTAACTTTGTTATTTTGCCTTTATTTACTTTTTTTTCATTTTTCTTTTCTTTTCTTTTTTTTCTTTTTTCTTTTTATTTTTTTGTTGCTGGTTTGCTTTGCTTAGCTTTAATTACTGTTTGTATTTTTAATTTTTTTTTGCTTGGTTCTTTTTGGTCCCCACGACACCTCAAACTAAATTGTTCTGTTTTTACTGGCTAGGGTAAAAAGGGGGCTTGAGGGTTGTTTGTTTTGTTTGCTATGTTCTGGTTTGCTATTTATTTATTTTGTTCATTTATTTATTCATTTGATTTTATAATGATTTGCATGGCTTTGCTATGTTTTGCTTTGGTATGTTCATTCATTCATTTTCATTATGGCTTAGTGCCTTATTTTGACTAATTATTCTGACTGCAACTGTATATGCATATATACAGTTATATATATTAATAAATTTTAAAAAATTTAAAATGAGATCAAAATTTTGCCTATCCAAATATTAATTTTAAATGTCTCTTAAATGCACAAGAATCAATAAAAGTTCAGTAAAATATATGACTAAGAACTTTTACTTTTGTTAAGATAGGTTACAAGGTTGCTTCTTTTGATCACTTATCCCCAAAATTCTTCATTCTTAATTAGAGCTGAAGAATGTCTCGGGTTAGTTTTCCTTCATTAACTTCCTTGTTGTGTTTTAGCACGGTGCGTTAAGCACAGCTGGACCAGGTTCACGTCAGGTTAACCAGCAGCGGCTCTGTTCTGGTTTTCAGTTATCTTTTAAAGAATGTGGACTTATCCACCTCTCCATGTCCCCTTCCAAACTGGGCCATAATCCTATTACAAAAGCCAGTCAATAAGTCAGACCTCAGGACATATGAATGTAACCAAACTTCAGAGGTTTTGGCGTAAGATTCGTCTGTGTGTTGAGTAAAAACATTCAATTCTTGCCAGCAGCGCTCAGTGGGACTCCACAGTGTGTGCATTTTCCTCCTGGTCCTGCTGTAAGGAGAGATTTTTAGATCTCTTTTATTGAGGATAGGTCAGCTAAGGCGGTTATTTTGTGTAACGGTATTAACCCAAACAGATTTACGGAGACACTGGAAGGCCTGCATCTTTGGCGGTGAATTTCTGCCCGCACGTAGCGTCGGGATGCTGAATAACGGCATGACTGTGGTGCTGTGGATTTGTTCTGGTCCACTGAGCCTGAGTGGCGCCAGAGGTTCTGCCCAGGGATTTCAAGCAGTATTTCAGAGACCAAATCCTGGAACAGACACTGAGCGAGCAGAGCAGCCCCTAATCTCTTCATTATTAGCTCATAAATATTTATTTGAGGCTCCGTCTAAAGGAAGAGATTTGCTCACAGATCTTCAGATGAAGAGCTGCATGTTATGTCTTTTGACTGTGGAGGGACCCATTTCTGAATTTTGTGACTTTTTTTTGGAACAAATTATTCTTTTTAGGTCTAATTATCTTTTTTTTTTCTTGAGTGAATCAGATGAACCGGTTCTTAGTCCCCAGACTGAATTATTCATTCACAAATCAGACTGAATTCCTAAAAATTCCTAAAAATTCTGTTTATATTGATTCGGTCTGAGCAGTTCTTGAATCAATAACTCACTGATTCTGATTTCTTTATTTTTTAATAATTGAATTGAACTGGTTCACTAAAAAGACAGCTCACTGATTCGTATATGAATTATGTAACTTTTTCTCTTGGCTTGAATTAACAAATCAAATCCACAAATCAAACTGATTAGGTCGAAACAGATTAGAGTCAACAGCTCACTGAATCACATGGCGCCAATTTTCGTTTATTTAATTATTTATTATTCATTTGAACATATTCACAAATTCCAGACTGAATGATTCAATCACAGAGCAGACTGAACTCATAATGATTATTTAAAAATCTGATTCGGTCTGATAAGAATCTATAGCTCAATGATTCTGATTTATTTGTTTTTTTAACATTATTGAATTGAACTGGTTCACAAAAAGGATTCATATATATCCTTGAATGGGATTAACAGATCAAATCCACAATTTAGACTGAATTTGTCTGAACCGATCTTGAGTCAACAGCTCACTGAATCACATGACACCAATTTTGTTTTTAAATATTAATTTGAACTGGTTCACAAATTAGAGAGAATCAGTCTGAGCACAACTTCAACAGCCCGATTCATGTATCTATATTTAGAGTTTAATACATTTTTGTATTTATTTATTTATCATAATTTTATTTCATGTTGTATTTTCTATATTCCTTTATATTAATTTCATATTTCAAACTGGAGTGAAAAACTGGAGTGTTTAAATATATCAAATTATCTACAAGAGGGATTGTACAGAATGCGCTAGTCCACAAATTGTGGTCTGAATGATTCATTTACAAATCAGGCCGAATTTGTCTGAGCAACAACTAACTGATTCATAAAGAGTCAGATTTTAAAAAGTGATTCAATTGAACTGGCTTACAAAACCTGAATGATTTGTTCATTATTCTGAATCTAAATCAACTCAGCGATTGACTGGATTCTCTTTCATATACATTTCATTCAGACTGTCTCAATAAACCAAGACTAATTTGTGTAATTCATGATCAACCACAGTTAATGAGAACCATTCAAAAGTGACAGGCTCTAAATTATTTTATGTTTAAAGACTCAATTACAGCAGCAATAAACTGAACAGCACCCACAAAATTGCAATACACACCCTCATCATTCATTCATTCATTCATTCATTCATTCATTTTCCTTCTGCTTAGTCTTTATTTGTCAGGTGTTGCCACATCGTAATGAACCACCAACTATTCTGGCATTTGTTTTACGCAACGGATTTTCCAGCCACAACCCAGTACTGGGAAACACTCATACACAATCATTCACATACTCAACTACAGCCAGTTTTATTATTCTGGGCTCACCACAGCGGAATGAACTGCCAACTTATCGAGCAAGTTTTTACGCAGCGGATGCCCTTCCAGCCGCAACCCATTTCTGGGAAACATCCACACACACTCATTCACACACACACTCTCATACACTACGGACAATTTAGCTTACTTAATTCACCTGTACCACATGTCTTTGGACTGTGGGGGAAACCGGAGCACCCGGAGGAAACCCACGCGAACGCAGGGAGAACATGCAAACTCCACACAGAAACCAACTGAGCCGAGGCTCGAACCAGCAACCCAGCGACCTTCTTGCTGTGAGGCGACAGCACTACCTACTGCGCCACTGCTTCGCCCCACACCCTTATTAATAAAACATAATAGAAAAAATGGACATGTGCCTATATACAACCAGTTCTTTGGAACAAACCTTCGGAAATAGCGCTGAAATAGCCTTGCTCTCAGCAGTGAAAGTCCTCTACTCATCAAGCCGCTCACCTTTGCTCTCAGGCAGCTTGAGAAGTGTGTCTGTGTGTGTGTGTGTGTAAGCCCACAGCAGACAGTTTCCCAGGGTGGTCATTAGTGCCCCAGATAACAAATAGTGTTGTGTCTGTTGCCTTTTGCCCCAGGAGAGTAAAAAGCGTCACTGTCTGATGAAAATATCACCTCGTTCCCTGGAGCAGACGCTCAGTATAACTTCATTAGTCAGCTCAGTCCACACATTAACTTGATTACAGTAACTAACTTATTGAGCTGGTGACAGCGGGACAGTGTCCTTTTGCTCACGCTTGACTCTTTGCCAAGGGGTGTGACTTTTTAAAGGCCCTGATGTACTAGTTTGTATGCTGCTCGGGGGTAAAAATAAATTCAAAATAGCCTTGCAGTGGGATATTGTTAGGAAGCCTGATAAGCAATGTTTTCGATAACAAAATAAACTATAGTAAACACATATGACAGCAGTTATGAAAGCGTCTGATTATAGCAATGTGGATGTTTGCAGTTCAGCAGTCCAGTCATGTTTATAGCACTTTATGCAGTAGATTTTCTTAATGAAAGCAGCTTTATAGTATTAAACATGAAAACCAATGTCAGTTAAAATTACATCACGAATTTGGTCAAGTCCAGTGGTGAAGGATGCAAGTGCAGATTTATTAAATACATACAGTACTAGCAGTCCAGTTGATAATGGGCAATGCATAGTTTACAAGTAAAAACAAGGCAAAACTCAGAAAATACTTAGACAAGGAACGAAGTAACCTATCTATAATCACATAATCCAGAAGCAAAAGACAGACAAAACACAGAGGCTTAGGGTGCTTTCAAACTTAGACTTTTGTTTTGGAACATGAATCGTTTCCCTGGTTAGCGCAGTTCATTTGGCATATGTGAAACTCGCAATCGCGCTCGGATCCGTACCAAATCAGTTGATCTGAGATCGCCCGAGTGAGGTGGTCTTGGCTCTATGTATGGCTATATGAAGAGAGAATGATGTTTATGGCGGGATGTCATTCATAGGATTTATGCCGAAGCATGCTAATTAGACTTTTAGTTTGCCAGTAACCTGGGTTAACCGCTTCCGGTGAACTGAATGTCATTGCAAAATCGGCGCGTTTAAGGTCTGTTTTCTTTAAAACCCAGGGATCTCTTCTGACTGAGTGATATCAAATATAAAGTGGATCTCAGATTGTACAAGAAGCACTGCGTTAAATTACATTTCCCCCGCCATGTCTTTATAATATGAGCCTTTATTTTACCCCAGTATATTCAATGGAGCTTCTGCGCTAACCTGCCGATTCTGACAGGCGTGTGCGAGTAAACGGCCTTTTGTCTCTATTTATGCATAAAAATTGACTGAACTGCAGTCTCAGTTTATCTGTTATGTCTCTCTATAAAGTAAAGCCTATAATGCATAATTCTAGCCAACGGCTCTGTATGAGAAAATCTTACCTCTGATTTATATTTGGTGATGACGTCTGTGGGTGTCACTATTTAAAGTTATAGCTCAGTTTTTCGCTTAAAATATCATATTGCTTAGAGTCGTAAATTAGAATAAGGACGTATGAATGAATACACAAAACATTTTATTTTGTTACAGGGTGTCCGCAGGGTCTTAAATTTTAAAAGCAAGCTTTTAGGCCTTAAAAAGTCTTAAATTCAGTAAAATATTGTCTTTTTTGTCTTTGTAATTTTAAACAGGTTTTAATTATCCTTAATTTATGCAAATAAATTTAGTTTATTAAAAATTTTAAACAGTTTTTTTAGATTAAAAATGTATACAATGTTGTATGTATACAACTAAGGTTTGCTTGTTTTTGACACATTATTTAAAATAAGTAACTAAAAATAATTAATTAGAGTTAGTTTTTGATGGGGCATGTGAAAATAATATATATATATATATATATATATATATATATATATATATATATATATATATATACTTTTTTTTTTTTTTTTTTTTAATTAATTTTTTTTTTCTACAGGGCCATCGAAAAAGTTCTTAGTGTTTAGCCCTATATAAGTCTAAAATGTCATTTTTGGTGGTCTTAAAGTATTCAATTTGACTTGGTGAAACCTGCAGAAATCCTGTTAAAAGTATATGTGATTTGACTAAAATCACAAATCTCGATCGTGGGGTTTGAAGTCGGTGTCTTTAGGTATATTCCAATCAAAAGGTATAACAGAAAAAAAATCTGTAGGTGTTAATTTATTTATTGGAAATGTGTGTTCTTCCTTTCATTAAAAATATTCTTTATAGTAATAATAGTTAATCAAGTAAGAGAGAAAAAAGAACAGCATTAACATTCCACTAAACATCCAACTATTTTGCTTAATAGAAGAAAGAAGGTCATAAATGTTCGCAAAGACATTGAGCTAAGTAAACGGTGGCAGCATTTTCATTTTTGACCTCCTCCTTCTTTTAATTTTTTCGAACTATTAATCAAGACTAAACATATTTCAGGAATGGATGACTGGATATGTGACATGTTTATCAATTAGCAGTCCACGGACAAGAAAGAGCCATTCCACCTTTGCTTTTCTCCCTTCAGGTCCTGATCCTTTCATTCTGTTTTGGATTTTAATTCACCTCAGCACCTCTCCTGCCTGTTGAATATGTCCTCTAAGGTTCTTGAGTCCTTTCTTTTCCCCCCTCGCTAGTCTGGCAGAATCCTCTTATGCAGCATGCATGAGTGAATCCTTCGGCCCTTAACGAGACGTGTCCTCGCACACTCGCTAGACTGTAAATGAGGTGGCATCCCTGACCTACACAGTGTCCCGCACCTTCTACTGCCAGCCTGTTTCTCCTTCTGGCTGAGGACATTGAAGACAAAAGTGGGCGGGTCTTGACTTAAAAAAAAAAAGTTTTAGCTTGTTTAATCTCCTTTTATGCTTGAAATAACAGAATATATGCCAGTACAAGTTGCCTGGCAACAATCTGAAAATGGGACTTACGTTCAGCGGGGGGCTTCTTCATGGGGTGTCTGTGCTGACATTAAACATGTTGTTAATTATTGGCTTATGCTGAGAGGATCTTGTTTCTTTGAGCAAATCCTCACCAGTTATTTTCACAGCAACAGGCATGCTTTTTTAAAGCATATTCCATGTTTTAGGGTGTGTTTTCTTGTCATTTAATGGTGAAAAAAATCTGATCTCGCACTGTAAAAATAAAAAGTTGAGTTAACTTAAAATTTTAAAGCTACCGCCTGCAAATCAATTTTGAGTTTATTAAGCTTCAGTCGTTGAAGTCGCGCCAAAATAATTTTTAAAGTTGACTGAAATGGCTGTTTTAAGTCAAGAATACTTTCTGAAATAATTTGGCACAACTTGAACCAATGAAGCTTAATAAACTCAACATTTCTTTGCAGCCGGTTGCTTTAAAATTTTAATTTAACTCAGCTTTTTTTTTTTTACAGTGCAAAAGCTCAAATAAAGAAATCAAAATTCTAAGTTTCCTCAACGGATTTTTTCTTTTGATTGAAAAAATAGTTCCAAATGTGCAATTAAATCATGTTACGAGTAAATTCAACTATAAATTGATTGTCCACCTAACTTACAATTTTAAACTGAGTTAACAATTTGTAAGTTGGATTTTTTTACAGTGCATGAGAAAAGTAACTATTTTACATATTGCCAGAAAAATGGATAATACATGTGAATTCAAAGAATTTTGTTCGCATAAAAACATGATTTTGATCACATAGCAAACCCCAATAGTAACCCTACTAAAATGTATTAATGAAATCATACAAATTAGACATTAAATCAGAATGTTATAAGATTGTGTTGGCAAAATTATATACTTTGTATGAAAAAAGTTGACCCTAAACTGAAAATTGGGTTATCATTGGCTCATCTTCATGTCGTGTCAAACCCAAATGACATTTGTTCATTTTTGGAACACGCATGAAGATACTTTTAATCACATCTGAGATTTCCCTCCTTGCATGGTTAAATATTTCGAGTTTTATACAACTGCTTTTAAGTTTCAGAGTTTTTGGCGAACAGATATTTAGTGGAGAGACAAATCCCTGGATAAATTTTTTTTCCATTTCATTCATTCATTCATTCATTTTCATTTTGGCTTAGTCCCTTTATGAATTTGGTGTCACCACAGCGGAATCAACCGCCAACTAATCCAGCATATGTTTTACGCAGTGGATGCCCTTCCAGCCCCAGCCCAACACTGGGAAACGCCCATACACACATACACTATGGCCAATTTAGCCTACTCAATTCTCTTATAGCGCATGTCTTTAGACTGTGGTGGAAACTGGAGCACCCGGAGGAAAACCATGCGAACACGGGGAGAACATTCAAACTCCACAAAGAAATGCCAACTGACCCAGCCGAGGCTAATTTTTCATTTGTATTTTATTTCACTATTTATTTTTTTGTGACAATCAAACAATTTAATATTAGTATTGTGAAAATTGTACACATGCATAATTACTATTACTATCTCATGTACAGTTACTATCTCATGTAATGTTCATATGAAATTTGAATTATTTGATGTATTTGCTGTGGAGTTAATTCAAGCCTTTTTGCAGTAATGAGTCACACACAATGACATGACAAAGTTCACACACACACACACACACACACACACACACACACACACACACACACACACACACACACACACACACACACACACACACACACACACACACACACATCATCGTGCACATTTAAATTTGCACTGTTCTTGCACAGCAAATGTGACAGGATACACATTGATATACACTGCTTTCCAATTCGGTGGAAGGGGAAAGCACACTCCTACTTCAAGTTGCAGTTAGCCTCAAAATGGGAGAGATTTGACTCCTATTTTAACATCAGGAAATTTTAAAAAAGAGAATTGTTTTTATATCACCCTAATACTGTATGAATGTGTACACAATATACCTGCACACAGTTCT